>NC_031495.1:12735552-12746294 GCF_000237925.1 Schistosoma mansoni
TGGGCACCGGCGCGCAGCTGATCTCCGGCGCGCTGGGCCGCGGCTTCTACGGCCTGGCGTTCCAGTCGGCCAACTTCGCCGCGCTGCTGAACTTTCTGCAGACGCAGGGCGAGTAAAGAGCAATCTATATTCAACATTTTCAACAACTTTTTCTCGACCTTTTAAGTTATGATATATTCATTTGTGTTACAGTTGAATGCTCATTGTATTTGAAGTGAAGTAAAATTTTCACTGACCAAGTATACATCAGGTTGTAATAAGTTATTTAAACAATTGAACAGTCTATCTTGGAATTGATTTCCACTCTACTGACGGAAAATAAAAATGTGTCGAGAATAATCTTCATATAACTATAAATAGATTCCAATAGAGTCATGGTGAATTATTATAAGTAAAAATATGTGGTTCATCAGCGTTTCTAAATTAGAAATTTACGTATTCAATCGAATTTCAAATAAACAGTCTTTAAAATGGTTGTATTAAAGTTAATTAAAATATCCCCTATATTCTGTACATTTACATAAATATAACATGAAAAAATGTTTGAAATATTGAGAATATTCTCATAAAGTTAAATGCTTAGGAAAAATTATTGCATCAAAACATACCAGTTCAACAAAAAGTGAATCTTCTGTACTTCTTAGACGATATTTCAATCTTTCATGATCACTTAAATGATTACCAGTTATATTCACAAGTATTTGGAATTTGTCTACAGGAGATTCAGAAATTTCTACTGTACCCTGTAAGATAAAAAGTGAATAGGTTTGTAAAATATAAGATCCACTAAACGCTTTATTGATACAGCTTTCACGCTAATACTACAAACAATTATATGAGTTATTTAAGGGTTAAACAAAACTACAATAGTTATAAAATGACTTCTAAATTTTATTCTAGGAACTGTACTGAAATACACCAATATAATACCGCAAAGTGAGTGACGGGTTGATAAGATAATGAGCTTTCGATGTGTGATGGAAATAATGTAATCGATTTTAGATGTTTTTTATGGGACACCGATTGAATTCTTTATGTTTATCCGTCTATCACGCTACTTGCATACTATTTCACATGTTTGTGTCCAGAAACAGTGAATATATTTATCTGAAACTTTGAAGTTCGAAAATCTATGTTGAGTAGAACCAAGTTTAAGAAGCAGTCAGGCATTACTCAATTTTTTCATACTAATAGAACACTGGTATGGCTTGTAAAACGTATTTATCTAATAAACCAACACCTAGTAACCTAAAGGTGCAGACATCCATTGTTATACCGACAAAATTCATCCATCTTCGAAATTAATGAAAAAACTGGTTTAGTACACAGATGTATATATGTTTATGTATAACTAAAACAAGCATATTATATTTTTGTGAAAAACAGTAACACACCACTTTATTGCATTAGTAAAATGCAAAAAATAACGTCATTAACCGTTGTGGTAACAGAATGACTCATAAAGTATACATCTCAACATAATAAATACTGGAAATATGAAAGGCGCATAACGCTGTATACGATGGAAACAGCTTTCGCTACATAGTAATATCAGATGACAAGCTCCTGAGAACTAGTGCGGATTTGACTATTAATTTGTCCTGGTTGAAATTACTACTTAGTGTTTGACTATGACTCAAAGGTATACAGAGAGGATAATACCAGTAGGTCAACGAGCTTCAACTAAACAAACCAAAGTAGTAAATGTTAAACATTGGCTCCCTTCTTATTAACTAAAGTAGTGTACATAAATACAATGACAAACACATAAATTACACTCAATAAATTTCATGTTTCCTGTATGTACAGTCCTTCATATAAACCCAAATAACACTTTGCATTATAGTGAAGTATTTTAACTTTTCAGCGTTTTTAAGTACTTTGAGTTCAATTGGTAGTATTCGCTGAAACGTAATGGATAAAGAACTTAACTGAGTGGTAAGAAAATTTTAATTCCCATCCTTTCGTTTTTCTTGCTTTCAAGAACAGAGGATTCAGAAGAACACAGGTGAAAGTCAATAAACACAGAACAAACTATTATTCAGTTGAAAAGACATTTTCCAATTGAGTAATCAACAAGTAGAATTATTTACTACAACATGTAGTCACGGTTTTATTTTTTGACGTACTGAAACATTTCGATAAGCTGAGAGGTTATCGTCTCTAGGACTGCTACAGGCTTGTATCATTCCGAAACTAACAGCGAGATTAAGAGACACCATAAAATGTAGCAAATAACTGAATGATACTTAACAAATAGAAGACAAATCAGTTATATCATGTGTAAAAGTCATAATGTATTAAGAACTGCCTAAATTTGGTCAAAGATTCCGATGCAGAGGCCAAAACTATCATTATTTGGCTCCGAATCAGATATAACTATGCATAAACAAACAAGAAAAATATATTCATGCGAAGATCGACCATTTCAAAGCAGTGGACGACTACATTCGTAACAAATGAAAATGGTGAAATAAATCAAACCCGTAGAACAAAAGTTAGAGAAACCGTCCTACCAACAGATGCCACTTGTTCAGAGTTTGACAACACCTTAACCAGTAACACCTTTTATGATCAGAACGTGCCATCCCAGTGAGAATATTGGTCAGAAGCAAAGAGACTATAAGATATATTTGATAGAATATTGATAAATCGAGATGTGACTAATCTAAGCTGGCCAGAGGTTGTAGTAGAAGTGAGACACGGCGCACTTACTAGTGATCTGTTGAGCCCAATAAAACTAATGCGGTCAGTATCAAATGCCGAAGACTTACAGAGCTATTGATTTTTAGGATTTATTTAGCGCTACAGACCGAACACCTTGTTGGAAAAGCACAAAATCATACAATACCACACACCAGTATACTAGTCTTAACACTTATAAACTTACGAATATTGAAACCAATACAGTGGTGTTTCTTTAACTATAAAAGTTATTAAGTAACTGCCTTCTTTAAGGTCATAATTCAATATTTTTACATTTCAACTAGTTATATTCAGTCAAGAAAAAAACATGAGGTGCATCGAAGAACACCTTACGACAAATATATCTCAGAATGATGTGGGGATTCTTGCGAAATCCTTAGATAAAGGCGAAACTATTCTCAATTTTTACGGTGAGCACTTACCTCATAAGGGTTCTGAAGAATAAGATCCCAGGACCGGCTGTGTGGTAATCGTGACAATAACTCAGGCTGATCTATGAGAATAAGCTCATCGAAGTTTCTTGAACTGACTGATATAATTCTAAGTAAATAAGAACATCGGAGTTTAATTAAAATAACTTTTACCTTAAAATAAGAAGAATGAAAGTAAAAATAACCATATTATGTAGCGTAAAAAATCATGGAATGGGTAGAATAAACATGAACGACAGTTGCGTGGTGATTTGCAGGTATGAAGCAGTTTACTTCTTACTTGAAGGTAGGTTATGTCCCGAAGGAGTGTGCTGTGAAATGTGGAAATCTGTGGGTACAAAAAGTGAGTAAACAATTATCACTTACCTAAATTCGCTAATTGAAGCCACCGTCAACAAAAAGTAAAAATGAAAGTGTGATATCAGAACATTTTAATAACATAAACTAAAAGTCGGCATATCAAGAATTTGGATACAAAATAGAGTTTCAAACGTGGCTCTTTAATGAGGCCGAATAAACCGGACATGTAAAACAAATTCCCACACCAGAAATATAGAGCAATATTTAATGAATAACTAAGCTCTATTTTCAACAGTGACAAAAAAGAGAAGGTTCTTACTTCGATTGCATATATTGTTTCGCCAAATCTTTGAGTGTGATATGGAATTCGGAGCTCTTGATGTTAGGACAAATTTCTTAACCGATATACAGATTTAATTCACTCCAGTTTAAGTGTATTTTGACATGGAATAGAATTGTAGATCCGAAATAGAGGTAAGTGCAACACTTTTTTACAGTACATTTTGACAATCAAAGCTAAACTGTTTAATCAATAATCTGACTACCTTCCAACACCCAATACCTGTAGTGTTTGTAATGGAACATTTAGCTCTTAAACTTCTAGCCACGACTTTCAATGAAAATGGTTCTAATTCCTAAATGATCGTAGATAATTCTTTAGCAACAATCTAGGTCCAATAATTTGAGTGAAAACCTTGGATTTTAATGAGGTCCTTATATCTATGGCTTAAGCCGAAACATTATGATTTCGCAGGTGTGATAAACTATAAGTTTCAAAATATTGTCAATCAGGCTGTAGTTTCACAGAGAATATGTATGTACAAACATGAACGAAATACTCTGGGTGCGATGCAATCGGGTTCAACTAGTTCTCAAATATAAGAAGCTTTATATCTACTATTCCCATTCTCTACGGTTGCACTTACAGCTATCCGTTTCCTTTGCAAGTGTCCAATAGAGCATTTAGTCATCATTTCTCCTACAAACACCAAATCTACTTCTTGATACGTATTTGGTAACCGTGAGATATTTCTGTGCACAGGCGAACTGTCTAATTGGTTAGTAGCATCTCGTGATCACATTAATTCCTTCTGCTTTTGCTACTCTGATTCCTGAACCACGGTAACTCACTAGATCAGTTGTGAAGAAGTTAGCTACATCTAAAGGGCGTAGTACCCATACTAACGACTGAACTTAACCCCACATCTACAGCACACAGGTTTTAAGACATGACGTTATTAGTATCAACATCAATGGAATATTTTATAAATTTACACTAGGTAACCAAGAACATATGAAAAGAATAACAACCAAAATATGAACGTAACGTTCAGCCTTTGGTAAGTTTGCATCTTGCCTGAAGGTACTTTGTGTGCTGAGGAAGTGTTAGGATCAGTAAATGAGATTGTCTGGTAGAGAAAAGAGCAAGGGAAAAAGTAAACCGACAACTCTCTAAGCACATAGAATACACTTACATCTAGTGATGAAAGGAACCGACAGCAATTATAAATAGCATAAACGTAGGACTAAGACAGTCTGGTAATCGAAGTCAGAAGTCGACAGCGTAAGGTGGTGGTTGTGTCCCAGGATGTGAATTCAAATAAAGAAATTGCCTAACATATACAGTAATGATAAACAATCAAGATATAGGGAAATCGAATGTACATAATTAAATTAAGATATGAGTAGCATTGGATTAGCACTAGATTTAAACACCTTCGTAATTGAATTAGATTTATATTGAATCTGGCACTTAGAATTGTAGATGGCGTCGATTCGCGATTGACCATGAATACCACCACAATAAGACTCACGCCAGATAACGAATTGGACCCCTCGATAGGCTGAAAACCAGAAGGCCGTTATTGGTCCAGATAAGATATATTTATTGGCAATCTCGTGGTATCAAAGGAATTCTGAGACGTGCCAAAGAGTACAGGCAAAATGGCAGAGCGGAAGAGAGTTCGAACCAACATGATGGACAACGGAACGAAAGTGATTTTGATACAGTCAAACAGAACGAGTACAGTAAAACAATCACTGGTACAATTTGTTGTAATAATAATTGTTTCCATTACACCAATCGCGTTCTCGTCATGAAACGTAGGTCACTACAGCGGCCCGCCCCCTAGAAAGAGTCTACACTTTCGATACGTAGCGGTTTCGTTCGTGGGACTGATCGACAAACATACGATTCTAGGACGAAGGTGTCGGCAGAACAGGAAGCGATCGTTGATCCTCGAGTTTCCACCAAAGGCCTTTCACGTAGAGCCGTACCAGGAGAAACGTACTGTATTTGTTGCTTAGGTTAGCGTGCCACACCAGAATGGTTTGTATCCAGAATCTGAAGATTGCGTTCTAGGAGGTCCAGACCAGAAACGCTGCAGACGTAGGACGAAACCAGATTGAGCCAAGAAACCAGGTGCGACCATAATAACCAAGTTCGGGACCAAATATATACCATATGTATTTGGAGCCAGAGAGATCGACTGAGTGCGTTGACTAGAGAGTGGGTGATCAGGCCAGCTCTCGCCAAGGTTAACTGAAATCGACGATACCAATAGGGCGATGGTCGGAGGCGTAGGCTCAGGATAAATAAAAAAAATCAAAGAAAAATAGAAAAGTGTAGCATGCGTGTAGTATAGGGATAGGGTCACATACCGTATCCATTGTTGGTTGTGAGGTTAGTCGCGAAAGCGTACGGGTAAGTGTACTCGGCGACCGGAACGTGAGACGGCAGTCTTGTTCGTACCTCGTAAGAGTTCAATCTCATCCGAAGTCAAGGGCGGCATGGTCTGCTGATCTGGACATGAGACTGAAGTTTCGTCCGTAGATGGTGCAGATGACACGTACTGTTGACTGGGACATGAGAACGAGGTCTCTGATGTATCTAGCGTAGGATCCGAAGTAGATGTATAGATTCCGCTAGAATGTTTGATGGGTCTAGCATTGAGTCTCGGCTTATCGGATAGAGCATTGTCATCGACGTGTGCTGGCTTGAGACGATCAATGCTGACTATCTCTACGCGGCCATGTTGATCAACCTTGAAGGTCTTTTCGTGACGGGAAATCACATGAGAAGGTCCTTCGTAAGTCCGTCTGCTCAGATTGACCGTAAGCTGTTGTGTACCATAGGTTAAAATGATTGAGCCGTTCGCAGCGCGTAGTTGAAGCATCGTAGCTTGGGACTTACTGCTACCAATAGGTACGACAGAAACTTGGGCGCCTTTGTGCACTAGGTACCTAGTGTTAGTGCGATAATCGTGCACATAAAATAAACGGTCAACCTGGAGTGAAGGGCCGGCGATTACGGCCGCATTCGCTCGCCGGCTTGGGAGTTTTTCGCCTTGTATGAGCAGGGGGTTCGACAACGGAGGGCACCGAACCCGAAGGCACAGTGGTACCAGCACCAGCCAAAACTCGCTTTCGAAGCCGCCTTTTGGCGTGTCTTGGAAGATACCCGCTTAAGGAGAGTTGTTACAGCTTTACGAGAGCGTGACCTGGGTCGAAGGACGTAGGGTTCTGGCACATTCGATTGGTATCGGTAACTGAGACGGGTGTGAATACATTTATCCCTATCCCCATGAGCCGTAGGTCGACTAGCATCGAGGTCGATGTTCGAACGGGATGTTGAAGCAACTATGTAGTTGTCTCGGATGCTAGTCCGTGCCAGTGTCTTATCTGCTATGAGGGTCACCTGGTTGATTGAGGTGTCTTCGAGCAAAACCGTAATAGTTGGTTGTATACTTTCTGGTAATGACTCGAGTCACAGTTCTTTAACAATCTCGGAATCAGTTGTCGCATTTCTTTCAAGAGATCTCAGGCACGTGGGGTGGTGGCTCGGCTTAGCCCCACCCATGGGGTTACGTGCTTATAAAGTCCTCAATCGTTCTTCCCTTGATGGGAGGAAGTGTCTACGGATTGCCTCCTTGAGACGATCGTAGACGTTGTGTACGTTTGCATTGAGGACGACCTCACGTTGCTGACGAGTGCCAAGTAGCACGAAACCCGGGTCCAGGGTTTCTTGTTGACCACCTCCAACCACCATCTTATCTCAACATAGTGCACGCAGTGTCGAACCACCTAGACTAGTGGCCACATTGCAACTTGGTCGATAGCATTCGATAAGCACTAAGCAGGACATGACACGCATGACATTGACACCACCCAGTGATCAATCAATTGTGATTACATCTCAGTCCTACAGGAGGTCGGTCGCGGCCCGGATAGCTCAGTGGCAACGTCTCTGACTGTGAAGCTGAGTGACACGGGATCGAATCCGTCAGGGAGCACCAGTTTCCTCAAGATTACAGGTACACCTTGCTGACGAGTGCCAAGTAGCACGAAACCCGGGTCTAGGGTTTCCTGTTGACCACCTCTAATCACCATCTTATCTATAACATAGCCATAAACATAACCGATACAACTGATGAATTTAATATTTTTCTCTCTTCACGATATAGTACTAAACTACTATAGTACGATCATATGACAATAAGACTCGCCTAAGAGGAAAGGGTTACAATACCGCTTGATTGGGTACTTGGACGATCCACTATTCACAGACAAGATCACATTACAATGAATACCCGATTTACCACCAAAATAGAAAACCAGTGTGAGCCCAGCTAATATATTACCCAACAGAATTGCGAGCAATCAACCTCAGAAAGTCCATGGCACAAATCAAGAAAAGTAAAAGAGTCTACACACTTCAGTCATTAGCTGTATCCCTGCTTGTCAACAATCAGTGACCGATTGGACTTAATTTCATTACCACAGATCAATATCTGAGCAAATTTTCACAAATACGGCCAATAACCAATACATTTATTGTGCAGTTAAATAGTTTGTGTTGTGTTTAAATATGCCACAATAATACAGCATAACTTCATGCTGAATACTTCGATTGTGGGTTCTTGATTGTTTATTGTAGAAGACCTAAACTTATTGGGATTAGTACTATGACGTTATATCATTTCAAATTTACAACAAAGTAACCAAAACAGTCCCAAAAACCAAAACCTCCTGATGATTATAACTATTACAAAAAAAACTTGCGTTACTAAACGCCACATCTCTTCTCTCTCATTAATGCAACAACTGCGGCAGAATTAAACTCAATGAGCAAGAATGCCCGAACTTCGAACGTTCTATGTAGTGTCAATATTATTATGCAAACACTGGCATATGTACATCTCCAAGTAGTCTAACGACAACCACATTCGTCTTGCCTTAAACTAGGTTTTCCCCTCTGTTTTCACTTTTAAGGTAAAGGTGTTATTTCTTTTAACTACCTAATTAAGGTTTAAGGCTACCCTTACTTATTAGGGGTAAGGTATTACAGAATCTAGTGGCACTGTCATCAAGCTTGAAAAAATCATATGTCTACACCAGAAATAATTTCTTGGAAAAGAATGACTGGAAATGAAATGGTATGTTTCATCAAGGAAGGGTGTAGGTCTGTGCAAAGTGAAAATGATGACCTTCCAGCTCTCTGCAATACAACTCAGACCCACGATAAACTAAAATCACCTCTGGTGTCATTAATGCTAGCATTTCTACCAAGCTTTTAAATACGTAATACTTGGCTAACAGATTTCTAATGACGATTACTTTAATAATATGTAAGTAACCAAACCCCTTTAACTTACTTATATGTATTATATCTATTATCGCAGGTCGATTATAGCAAGTTTTTAAATCGTAGAATACATCACAAACAAAGTCGACAATGTGTATATTCAGTCTCTGAAACAGACTCTGTAAAGAGGAGAATCTACGACAAGTATAAAAACAAATGGAAGGGTGATAAAAAGAACTCAATTTAGGGAAAAGCAGGGGTCAAGACAAATGTTATTCATTATTATATTTAGATGAAAGTGCTTAAGAGTTTGATTGTGCCACAGGTATTGTAGTTTGACAACACTTTACCTGCAACACCTTCCATAATTAAATCGTGCACACCCAGTGAAATCAAAAGGCAGAAGCAAGGAGGTTGGAAGATATATTTGATAGCTTATCAATGTATCGAGAAGTGACTGATTTAAACTGGCTAGTGGTCGCAGGAGAAGTTGAGCACGGCGTTTCCACTCGTTATCTGGTGCAGATGCATGACCAAGCGCCTTCAGCTAGGTGGGCCCATTAAAACTAATGTGGCCAGCATCCAATGTCGAATACTTAAAGACTATTGATTTTGGTGAATTACTTACCGCTACAAGTTCTATCTATATACCGGTGGCTAATTGGTCGAATGTATATACTCGTAAAAATGTTATTAAGAAATGCAGTCACGCAGAATCTTACTACAGTAGACGTAATTTGATGAGCCCTAAATCTCGATATAGATCTTGCGTCAACGGATTTGCCAGTAGCCCGTCTTAATCATTTTTTTGTCACTGGTGTTTTCTCTTCCCTGTAGGTCAAGGGTAGAAACCAAGTGGTTCAACTTATTCAACATCACCCTTTTAGAAACTAAACTCAGTATTTTAAGGCCTATCAGGTCCTTTTGAGTTCAAAAGAAGTCTTAACGTGTTTTGAAATACAAATAATTTTGATGTCTGTGATGAAAAACAATACAAGCAAACTCAATGATAATTTTACAGAAGTAACAGACTGCCTACTCGTGATAATTAGAACTATTTGAAATAATGTGCCAACTGAGAATTCCTGAATGAACTGTTAAATTCGGAGTTCGTAATCAACGGGTAGTCGGGTAAGAATGAATCATCAGTCAATACAAATACCATAACCACCACAGCTAAAGTTCATATCCAGATTCTCGTAACCTGTTGTTTGTATTCTCCTAAGTTCCATCATATTTCTGTCCGGCTGTGTATTAGGTTTGGACTCCGTATGGTCTAGAATGTACTAATTAGTATTAGAATCCACAATGGAAATTGGAATGGACTGACCTGGTTCCTTGTAATATATTCGGTTGTTGTGATTGGCTTGAGTATGAACCAATAATTTGTCAACCTTTTTTGTAGCAGACCTTGATAGATTGTCGGAAATGAGCTCCTCGATAATATATAACATCGACAGACTGTAAAAGTTCCATATTTAAATGGACATTATTTAGTTTAGGCGATTTCTCTATTTTTCATAGTAGAAAGCATGAGTCAATTGAAGCTAGACCACCATGGAAAACCTGGGAGCACTGGACGGCCGTTTTGTCCTATTACGGGACTCCTCAGCAGTGCGCATCCACGAACCCGCTCTCGCGAGCGAGATTCGAGCCCAGGACCTACCAGTCTCGAGCCGAAGCCCTTAACCGATAGACCATTGAGCTGTATCCAACTTTCC
>NC_031495.1:12746494-12750149 GCF_000237925.1 Schistosoma mansoni
GTGGTCTATCGGTTAAGGGTTCGGCTCGAGACTGGTAGGTCCTGGGCTCGAATCTCGCTCGCGAGAGCGGGTTCGTGGATGCGCACTGCTGAGGAGTCCCGTAATAGGACAAAACGGCCGTCCAGTGCTCACAGGTTTTCCATGGTGGTCTAGCTTCAATTGACTCATGCTTTCTACTATGGAAAATACTAAATCTCCACAAAACCCCTTCTGATAATTAGTTTCTCTATTGTCTCCTTTTCGTATGGTGTGCCAATTCTGCACTGAAAAACTATCTACTCTCTTCTCCGTGTCTTTTAATTTTGCAGCAGTAGCAGAACTGATGTTTGTTTTCAAGGTCTTGACATTTATTACTTGCGTATCAGGATGAGAGAGCTTCGGAGTTGTACACAAATTTTCTCTCTTTGATTCTCTAGCTAACAAGTTATCAAGCATTTCATAGGAACCGTCTTAAGTGGTCAACAAGAAAAATTATCGATGAAACATTCTTAACTTTTCAAGACTCGAGATAAGTGATCGAAAATCGGTGATAAAGAATTCACAATTTGTATTTAATGATTTATCATCTCGAATCAGCAAAATACAGCAGTCAGGATTAGGAATTTTATGACCAGTAATACTCAAAATAGAAAAGTGACTAGGTTTAATTATAGCATCAAAGTTTAATAACTTAAACGTCCCTACTGAAATTGTGGATTTGATACTGTCAGTGTCAACAATAAAATTGTAAAAACACCACTGGACAGATATAATCGTTTCTGAATATGAAGCAAATTACTCAAAGTTATTAATAAGGATGGTTTATGTTTATCAGAATCACACAAATTAGTAGGATCTGAATAAAAAGGCTTAGTATTACTTGCAGCGAAATGAATAATAATTTTACAAACCGACTGAATGTGTCCTATTTTACCACACCTAAAGCATATAGCATGACAAAAGATACTATAATTACGTAAGTGGGTTTTACCATAGGTTAAGTATTTACTATACTTGTGCTCAATTCTGTGACCGGCTTCCAAATCCTCAATAAATTGTTATCCATTTTTCACGCGCATGAGGATTATCATTAATTAGACGCCTACTCACATGACCTTGAATACCCATTCAATTTGGATAACCAAGTAATGTAGTGAAATTCTTTATGTCCTGGAAGTCAATTTCATGTACTGCCTCGTTATTAATTCACGTGGTTCTAGCATGCTGGAAGGAACACTTCGTCAGTTACACGAGCTCTCTTTCCAGATTTGGTATGTTAATCCCTGCAATCGATCGATCACGCAGTTGGACATGAAGTTGATCACCGAAATGACACTTAGCAGCTTGTTTCTGCAATTCAAGGATAAATTCTCTAACCTTTCGATTATTTTAATGAATCATTTATAGAATTAAGCTCTCTCACAGCATTCAAAATCTAGTACAGTTTACACGATTTAGTGGTAGCTCTTTGAAAGTTGCGTAATGTTATGAAGCAGGTTCATTTTGGAATGCCAAATTTTTTAGTAAGCTGTAGACATCCTTTCCAAAAAATGCAAGGAAAAGAGCCACAATTTTTACCTTCCTTAACATCTTTCTTGGTCATACCCCAGATTTCAAATCTTTCCATGCATTCTTCGAAAGCTTCATAATTTGAATGTATATCTAACTGCCCAAACACAGGCTCCATCGCTATGCCAGTTAGATTATTAGAAGTATTCGAATTATTGCATTAATTAGGAATTCCCGAAACAGCACAATTTAAGCCAAGTAAAACTAGGTGAGCATAAACGAACGTATCATATTTGAAATTCGTAATAAGCGCGTAACTAAATAAAAATAAAAAAACATCAGTTACTACAAGTGCCACACTACTTTAGCTTTATCCTTTTAAAGGTAACACTAATTTGTCTTTCCTACATGCCATGTCTCGCAGGAAAATTTGGATGTTTACGATTCTCCTTAGTTTTGTTGTTTGCTGGTCATCTGCAAAGAATGTTGAAGCTTAAGCATTGCACCTGAAATAGGCATACTACTTTATACATTACTTTGAACCAGCGTAAATCTCAAATGTTTTTACTCCATAGACGCAAGTAGTCATCAGCTGCCGATCACCATGTTACCCAATGTTGCAGTAGGTGCCAACTTTTGGCAGTTATTAAGCTGTCGAATTGGAGTTCCTTACTTTTTTTGGTTCTGGATGAAGACATTCATGATCTTATAGTATGTCATACTCAGAATTAGAACACATGGCGAAATATTTTCTAGATCCAAAGCCCCTAGATGTTTCACCAAAAAGCTCAAAATTCTTTCATCAGTAGCAAAGATTTTCGAAAATAAAAGCATATAAGTCGACAGTAGAGAATATAATCACTCTAGGAATACAGTCAAGTTTCGAAAATCCTTATAACGCCATATAGTCAGAGTAGTAATCATTGGGTTTCATTAAAAGCACACACGTCTTTAATGTTAAAATATGAAAGGAATATTGACCTTTCCTAATCATTATTTTGATAATTGAAGACTTGATATAGATTTCGTAAATGGGATTCACAATGCTTGAGCAGCCTATATTTATTCCTTGATCGTTAGGTAGTGACAGTAAAAATAGACAACTAGGGAGTTATACAGTGATCCGTACGTCAGTCAAAAATATGAAAATGTTTTACCATAACACATCATCAAAATATATGGAGATGAAAATATATCACTATATACCATTATAAAACTAAAATTGTTCAAACTTTCTGCTTGAATTGAAGTCAAGTGGCCATTTAAGAATGATATTATTCGTATCAACAAAGAATTTACTTGACTTTTATTAGTTAGCTGGTCGTTTTAACAGATAGTAACTAGTGAACTTTTAACAGGCCGTAGTTACTAAATTCGTCTCTGTGTATGAATTAAACCATCCTAATACGGTTTAAAAATTGGGAATCTTTCAGCAGTTTTTTTGTTTTAATTTATCTCCTAGTGAGTAAAAATATTTTGATCTGAACTTATCTCCATAATACACACAACTAAAAATAACCATGTACTAACTGGAGACTATTTTCGAGCTGGATTGTCGGTCTTCTGGTGAAAAGTCCTAACTACTGAAGTTCAACTATGACAAGAATAATAACAGTCGCTTTGTTTTAACAAATGATTAGAGATGAAAATATTGACTCTTATGTATCAACTCAATGTATTATCTCTATCTTGCTTACTGTGAGACTTGTACTACTCCAACGAAGCCTGAGGTGAGAAAACAGCAGTCCTATGTTTCCTGGTTTTCTATGACTTTACAATTAATATCAGTTTATGAATAAATTATTTTTAAATATAAAAACCCTCGTACGATATGATTATCTATAAAATTATCTATAATTTACAATGAATATTTTAATAATTGAAATACTTAACTGATCTTACATTATATTCGTATGACTTCAAGACTGTTTTTTTATATTTTGGAAATGTCATAGACGTTTAATATATTTGATTTACTCATAGTAATTATATATAGTTGAGATCGTGAATCATTTGAAGCTAGACCACCATGGAGAACCTGGAAGCACTGGACGGCCGTTTCGTCCTATTATGGGACTCCTCAGCAGTGCGCATCCACGATCCCGCCTTGCGAGCGAGATTCGAGACCAGGACCTACCATTCTCGTGCCACAGCACTTAACTGATCA
>NC_031495.1:12750349-12770378 GCF_000237925.1 Schistosoma mansoni
CACAATCAATAACATATTATTATGAACAATTAAATAATATATATAATACATTATATACATTTATATATCCTTATATTAATCGAATTTCATTAAATAATAATAATAATAATAATAATGAAAATATAATTAATTTTAATCAATTATATTATAGTATATTTGATTTAGCTATGAAAACACCAACCTATATACCATTTTGTTTAAAACCATTACCCAATATATGGTTAGATATTGAATTATATTTAAATGATATAAAATATAGCTATAATACACATTTTAATAATAATAATAATGAAATGAATATAAATACAACGATACTACTTAAATCTTCTTTTTGTCATATCATACAAAATAAATTTAATTTAAATTTACATAATTTAAAACAACTTTTAACATATTTAAATAATACAGGAAAAATTTTAATTTTAGATTCATATATAACATTAAATAATAATAATAATAATAATGAAGATAATTCATTGAATGATCCAATTACATCATCATCATCTTTGATTAGACCTAATCCAAAATTCTATATTATAATTGATCCAAATTTATTTATTGAATCATTTAAATATTTATTAAATCCTAATTTATATTATATAATTGATTATATCAAAAATAAAAAAATTAATTTTTCTGAAAAATTTTATTTATCAAAAATATTTTTAAAAAATTTTATAAAGAATTTTAAAAAAATAAAAAAATCTGATTCAATCAATAGTTTAATAAATTATTGTAATGAATTAAAATATGGTACAGGTATATTAAGTGCATATTTATGGATAACATTAGTAGAATATAATAATTTATATATAATTAAAAATAATATTGAAATAGGTAAATCATATGTGGAAATATTATGGAGATGGTTAGAACTTGCATATCCAGTACCTGAACCAGATTTATTTAAAAATTTTGATACACAAATTAATGTATCATTAGATGAATTGAATTCTTCAATATGGAAATTCAAGTATGTAAGTGAATCTTTATCATTATCATTTGTTTATGTTATTATTCTACTATAATGATAATCATTTATGATAATAAACTATCCTATGTTTAGTATCTATGAAAATAATATCAAAATTCTTAGATAATGACAATAAATAGGAATAATATATTTCAAAGTTGAAATCATGAGTCGATTGAAGCTGGACCACCATCGAAAACCTGGAAGCACTGGACGGCCGTTTCGCCCTATTATGGGACTCCTCAGCAGTGCGCATCCACGATCCCGCACCCGCGAGATTCGAACCCAGGACCCACCAGTTTCGAGCCGAAGCCCTTAACCGATAGACCACTGAGCCGGCATCCAACGGTGTTAATGTCTAACTTCAACCAATCCACGATTTTGAGCGACCGTTCACCAATGTCATCAGTGAGTTGATATCTCACAACAGACCTGGATGAACTCCACTGGTCACTGCTTCCCACTAGAACTCCAGGATATGTACCTTGAAGTCAGTCACTAGTGAGCATATGATTATAATCAGAAAGGGTTTTGTGGAGATTTCAATATTTCAAAGTTGAAATCATGAGTCGATTGAAGCTGGACCACCATCGAAAACCTGGAAGCACTGGACTAAGTATATGTATTAGTGTGTAAGAGACTTGTGATGTGAAATGATAAGTGTGTTAAGATAACATATTGTATATATACCATAAGTGGTGACAGGAGAAATTTCATTCACTATATATTGACTCCTGTCGGTGAGTTTTGAGGAAAACATACAATTTTTAATATATGAGATGAATCATATATGTCATAGAATGTATAAAATGAAGATAAATAAACAAAATACAAGAATGAATTCAAAGAGGAAGAATGTAATTTGAAAAGGAATATTTGTGTTATTTTAATGTTCCAATTAATTGTTTAACAAATTCCGATAAGATAACTGATTAGAATCATTGATGAATGTAATTGTTGTCACTTAGATAATACGTGATAGATAAAACGGAAAGGAGTTCATGTTTTTACTTATTAATGATTAGCTGCCATTTCACAGCTAATTGTATCCCATCTCTCCTATTAATACTGCTTGGATTAGCCCATATGTATAGGGCTTTAGCTGTTTGTCTCTCCTTGTAAGAATTAAAAGCTTTTTGAAGGATTCTTGTGCCATTGAAATCAATTGTATGACCCGATTTCATCAAGAGTAATGCTATCGCTGACTTGTTCTCAAGGTTCTTTACATCACCTGAGGACTTAGGAAAGTGCTTTAAGCATTGTTTGTGTTCCTTCACCTTCACACTCAGTTGCCCTATCTTAAATAATGAATTCAAATTATTCTAAAATATTCAATTATTCAATATATGGGGGTTGTTTGTGGAGATTTTGTAAGTAACTTTTTATATATGGTAGAAATCATGAGTCAATTGAAGCTAGACCACCATGGAAAACCTGGAAGCACTGGACGGCCGTTTGGTCCTATTGTGGGACTCCTCAGCAGTGCATATCCACGATCCCGGTTCGCGAGATTCGAACCCAGAACCTATCAGTCTCGCGCACGAGCACTTAAACACTAGACCACTGAGCTGGCCGGCATCCAACGGTGTTAATGTCTTACTTCAACCAATCCACGAAGTTGAGTCGATATCTCCCAACAGACCTGGTTGAACTCTATTGGTTACTGCTTCTCACTAGAACTCCAGGAAATACCTCATGGAGCTAGTCACTAGTGAGCACATGATAAGGGAGTTGCTGAGGAGTCCCACAATAGAACGAAACGGCCGTCCAGTGCTTCCAGGTTTTCCATGGTGGTCTAGCTTCAATTGACTCATGATTTCAACTATATATTCAATATATTTTAGAAACATTTTTTAATAACTAAACTTTCCGAAAGTTTACAGTCAAATATTCTTATTGTTTTTGATCTGATATCAACATAAAACTATATAACACTTACGTAATTTGTAAATTCGTAAAAAAAATATGTAGCGATGGTGATAATTTTTTTTCAAAAATTTTATAATTCATTTAAAATTCAGTTACTAACATAAACACAGTTCCGAGTCTTTTCACATATTCAATATGTAAATGTAAAGTGAGTTCATTGTTTGTTTGTTTTTTTTTTGAATTTTAAAACATTGACTAAAATAATAAAAACTTATTAGTTGGCTTATAAGAAAACTGTATAAATCATTAATGTTATGATGTCAACAAATATTGTAAACATAGTCAGTTAGGAATCGGTAATTATTTACCTGGCTTAGGACGAGAGTTGTATTTATTTACATAATAGAAAGTAGGTATTCACAAAACAATGACAGACTCAGAATATATTTCTTTAAAGGATCATATTTTCGTATATAGTATAGAAAAATAGATAGAGCAATAATATTAACCTTTTAGTAGGTTCTACACAGATATTTTGTATATGCTAAATCAATCATGGATCAGAAAAGAAAATGATTATCAGAGTAGAGTAGTATATTTCTTCTGAGGACAGGATGGGATTAATTATCTAAATAAACATGTGTTTGAATAAGAATCTCATATACACTGCGAATTGCTATAAAAGGTGATGATAATTTATTCCACACTATTAAGAAGTATGGACCATCTAGTTCAATACTAACTTGAATTCAATAAATGTATACAATAAAAGAAAATAAATTAAGGTGTAACGCACAGTTGTTATGTTTGATAATGTTCTGTTTTGAAAAAGAACTTATTCTTGAATCCCATTAAGACTTATGTGATCGTGCAATTTATCATGAAAGCGATTCACTCACAATGTCATTAGGACTATTAACCTTCGATTCTGTCAATGACAGTGACTAATGACTAATACCTTAACACTTATAGGTTTACAAGCCCCTTCTAACCCAGTGACTAATCAAAAGGCGAAGTTATCCAGAGAATATCTTCTCTGCTTTATTCTATTCATTCATGACTCTAAGCTTATTTGATAACATAGATTAAATATCTGACGGTACAGGAATAAAAATAAGAAATTGTAATGTGTGTACAACTTAGTCGTAAGTGGTACAAAAACTGAGAAAAAAAGAAAATACTTAATCAATGAGAAACCTGGAACAGTAAGAGAAATAAGCGGTAGTTTCTGGATCAAACGAAAACTTCCAAGTAGAGCTATGTAAAAATACAATATTCCAAACTTCTAATGAATACACAGTAAAAATACGAAGAATAATTTCATGTTAGTTAACGCTAGAAGTTTAATCTTGTTCAGATCCTCTTTGATAATGACAAGTAAACTATTGATGATTTTTGCATACAAGAACAATTTCATGGTCGATGTGTTATGCTTTCATTAGTATCTTTTTAGAAAAGTTGAAGACAAGGCGTTTAAGAAATATAGTTAACAAATCAAATTTGTGAGGTCAATTAAATGGTAGTAATAATAATAATAGTAAAATTGTGATATATTCGTGAAATTCCATAGAGTAGAAATTCGAATCTCTGACGTTTCGCAACTAAGTGTAAGCCATTTCTTTATTGTAAATAAATAAATAACCGGATCAAATTAATACGAGTCTAAATAGAAACAAGGGAGAATATTTGGTTTAATGGAAATGAAAATAAATCTGATCATATAAATGTCTTGTCATTTTTGGTTAAGATGGTACTAAGCAGGCATCTTGAGTAATTATTCATCTTCTGACAGTTTCGTAGACAAAATTGATTACTACAAAGGCTGCAGCTCTCGATAACAGTAAAGAGTGAATACTCTTTATTTGATCTTCCATCAAACGACGGAACCATGGGCTTTGCTGAAGAACAATGCGCAGCAAATCATGGCTATGAGTCAATGATCATCAGTTTACGGTAAACAATCCATACACCATAAGCACATGAGCGGACGACCGCCATCTACAACCAATAGCTTGCCTAAATTATTCTATACAAGACATTTGGAGAAGCATACTTTCGTATTGATCAAGATGTATTACGCCGTTGAATACACCCTTTCATTCTGGATACATATTTTATATGAAAACCATTCACTCTGCAATTTCCATCCTAGATAATTAAATTACAGAAAGCTTGATTCCCGTAGACTGCCAATCGTCTGGCTAACTCTTATTCTGTTGGAAATCCAATTCCAACAAATATCTCTCGAAACTTATTTTTCGCCTCGCTGTTCGGTATAGACATGTGAAACGACAAGACTGCGGCAATAAATTTGAGACGTGCTGCTCCTTTAAATTTGATAGTTTGTATTCATTTGTAAGCTGGCTCCCGACTAGACGATGAGAACTATGTTTCGATGGGTTTAAGGGTAAGGGAGACAAGGGTACACAGAAATACAATGTCACACCCAGAAAAGTCAAATTTCCGGGGACAACCCATTCTGTATGAGACATCACTACGTGTGTTTGTGTATGTGTTGGTGGGTGTAATTAATGTGAAATTCATAATATGGGGTGAAACTGAAAGTTACGTATGTGTGTTAATTGTGTGAGGAATGAACACAACTAAGTGGCTATAAGGGATTGTGCACATTGTTGAATTTCATTGAAATCATCAACCGATCAATGTTAGAACAACTTTGAAAACCTCAAAGCACTGAACGACCGTTTCGTCTTGGTTTGGGATTCCTCGGTGGTGCTCATCCATGATCTCACACACCAGTTCCAAACACAGAACCTCTAGTCTGGCGCGAACGCTTAACCTCTAGACCACTGAGTTGACATCAAACGGCGTTAATATATAACTTCAACAAATCTAAGATATTGCGTGACCACCTTCCACTGTCTTCGGTGAGTGACTGACTCATATCCAACACGGTCGAACTCTACTGGTTGTCGGGATAAATGGTTCAGAGTGAATGAACTATCAAACCTCCTTCTCAATCGAGGGAAGAGAGATTTGGCACGATATGAATTGCTTCAGCTACTCACCTTTCTTTTTGATTTTGTGCTTAATTATATGACACGTACTACTGTTACTAATTTTATTTGCAAACATTCCAGTTTTACAAAAGCATTAATTCTTTTTGTATAACTTAAGTATTCCACTAGACGAATCAAGATTTTCACAAGAAAACGCTCCAATACTAAACACATCATTTCTAAGGACGCTAGTTGTTTTATGGAAAGCTTTAGTTCCAAATATTTCCAGGATGCGTTACAATTCTTCTGTCGTACAGTAGCGGTAGGCTAAAAGTGGCAATAATCCAAGATATTTCATCCGAATTGTTAGTTATAGACAGATTAATGCGCTTTAATACGTTTCGATAATAATATTAACAATATGTGTCCATACATTTTTGAGATATCAAACGGTTCTGAAATGAAGAAACGTCTTTTTCTCAAGCGTCAACTGTGAAATGATAGTTTCATTTTTTACTGAAGTACAACAGGTCTGTCAATATATTTCTTAAATATACGCAGCCTATCCTAATCGGCCAGACAGTGTTAATCTATGTGTATTTTTTCACTTCATTTTTACTTTGTATTTTTACTCAGTTTCCATCTCCCAGAGAAATAGCTTTATCGTGTGGAATTATATCTAGCACGGAGAGTCTATCTCAGTCACCAGATAACCAATCGGATACAGAGGATAGTACAAACTCAGATACGCGCCAGTCTCCAACTAATGACCAGATCCAGTCTTTACTGTGTCCAGAACGATTACCTGCTTTGTGCTTTCCCTGCCTTATCCCTACATCGTTTTGCAGCCCAACAGATGAAATGAGTAATGACCTTTGGAAAACAGCTTGTGAAACCGGACCAAGACCAATCATATTTGTGTATCGATTTTCTTATGGTTTACCTCAAGAACTATTTGATAAGGCTACAGTACGGTTGAATTGGCCCGAACTATTCAAAGTAAGCTCTCTTGTTATTTTTTAAAAACATTATTTCTCCGTACTTCTAATATGATAAGATACTGAAGGGAAATCGGAGTCCTCTCTGTGAATTGGAACTCAATCGGCATTCTGATCTCGCAATATCGTTATAGCCTAATCGATATCTTGATGTCAAAGGGTTAATTGTCACATTTTATTTGCTTCATACTCAACTGTTTGTCCTTGAGTATCGTTAATTAGCATTTTTTCTAACTCACGAGACTATTTTAACTAACCTGTACTTTTTACACTTTCTAATTAATAGCTGTGATGCACACTTACTTCATAAGTTGACCCATGATAAATTTTTTTTCAAGACTGGTCAATAAAATTTCACTGCTAAGTTTTCATTCGGCTGAAATTAAATTATTCAGACAACAGAGAAAGATCTGTTATATTATCGCATCCAGTAAGACGATTTTGTAGATGTTATAATTTCTCTTATTACGACCAAGCAACTCTTATTGCTTAGTATTCTTGGACACAACTTCACTCGACAAGTCTCCAAATCAGAACACTGTTGGACAGGAACGAAATTATATTCCAAATAACAAGGGTGGATGGCAGTAGGAATCGCAGTAAGAAAAACGTTAGTATATTTATAGTTTTTGAATGAGGAAATTCTAGAGTCTTCTCCAAGTATCCTCGGATTGGTTAGGAGATATCTAATCAGCGTGCCCCGACACAATCCTACACGGATCATGCTTTAATCCAATTTATAACCCGCTAACAGTAGACATGATCAATTTGAAGTTAGTTTTTATCAGGTGAGTATTTACTGAATACCAGGAAGCACCTAACTATAGTCATTTGTGTGCACTAGTGACGTCATACAGGTCCAACTTCATCACGCTTTTATTCCATTGTGTTGCATACTCATTATGCAATTGCCTTAACATTGGTTCTATCGATAATACACGAACTAATCAGCTGAGAACTTGTGCATTCAACGGTTTTTAAGATTAGTAACTCAATCACACGGGGTTAAGACAAGAGAGAAAAAAAATTTATTTTAAAAACTCAACAAAAAGCTGAATATGTTTAGTCTGTTAAGACGTTTGATGATTAAAATCAGGTTTGTACCTGGTGGTGACAGTCCAGATACTTAAACTGATCTGCATCTTAATGAAGAAACTTCATTTTACCAGTCGAGTTTTAGTAAAAACAAATATTCTTAGTCACTCTATTTTGATCGCACACCAAAAGTGTAATTGATAAACTTCATCTGTTATACTAACTACTTTAAATATATTTTCCTCAACAAGAAAATTAACTGTTTACTACTACTACTACTACTACTACTATTCATTTGATTCGATACTACCATGTGAAAAGACTTTTTCATAAATGTTATGAAAAGCACTGAAGGTTTTTTAAAAGCACATTGTCTGTATAATGAAGGAAAAGTCTCGCATTTCAATAGTCAGGATGAGCGATACTCGTAACTGGACAGGTACTGAATTTATTTATTGTATTAGGGATGACATATAACCTGTATAAGTTGTCTTTTTTGTAGTATTTCTACAATAATAAAGTTATTATAGCAATAATCATTGCTGAATTTTGATTTATATTCTTTTTTTAAAGTTTCGATATACAGCGCATTGGAAGACAGGAGTGCAAATGTTTAACAGTATAAATCGGATAGTACTCAGATTTCTACTGATAAAGTCAGACAATGAAGACAGTTTAATCAAGTTTGAATTTCGTGCTCTACCAGTAACAACCACAAATTCAGATGACAACGAAATAAGAATTGAAAATAACGATACAGCAGCTAATATAGATGAGGAAAACCATGAAAGGAGCACTTTAGATGAAAATACAACGTTTAATGCTGGTAAATCACTGAAAGAGAGCAATGATAAGCGTCAGAAACATAAACAGAAGCCTAAATGGCATAAATGGCCTGTCCCAGAGGAAAATCTTTGGAATCTTATGCTGCCTATATTAAAGGAATTCGATTCCATATTATTAGCTTACAAAGGTGAGGATTATATTTTGATCAGTGTGAAGATATTTATTGTTTTAAGCAAAGTCAATTTTCAAATTAGTTAAATAATTAAGTCGATTATTTACTGACAAAAATTAATAAACTTAGTTTTAATCGAAAAGGTTATCAACAATTAAATACATACAGACAGCTACATCGTAGATTATGTGTTCAAAGTTAATTATTGTCTCTTTTACGATACCATTGTGGTGTGGGTTACTTATATCCATATAAGCAGTCTATAACGATGGTCAGGCATAAAATGTATTTCAGTAGAAGATCGATAAGGAAAGAACGGAAACAGAACGCAGTTGGTATGAAAATGCATGAACAATTAAATCTGAGACAATGGACTGATATTTGCAAAAGGAACAGTCAACTCTGAGACGATGGATTATAATTTTGCAAATTAACTATTTTCTATATGGTTCTCGGATTTTAGTGAGATATTCTGTAATTTTGTACTCAAATACAAATCAAATCACAGAAAATTGTAGATCTATGGAACAAGATATATTACTTTTGAGTAATATTCCTAATGCTAAGTCTGTAACTTATCTAAACACAGTTAAGAGTACGTAT
Organism: Schistosoma mansoni; assembly: GCF_000237925.1. Taxonomy (NCBI): domain Eukaryota; kingdom Metazoa; phylum Platyhelminthes; class Trematoda; order Strigeidida; family Schistosomatidae; genus Schistosoma; species Schistosoma mansoni. The sequence goes on from NC_031495.1 coordinate 12,759,746, forward strand.
CAGGTTTCTAACAATTATGTTTACTTTCAGTGAAAATTAATGTCAAATATATCAAGAAGATATTTTCCTAGGAGTTTCTTATCTTATTATCGTTCAATAACGACATAGGTAAACGACGATATTTTGTCAGCCTTTGTCGAAAATAATTTACTTGATAACCATAATATGAGGTTTTGTGGACAACAGAAAAAAACCATTTGAATAACAGAGTAACTAATATACCCATTGAAACTATTTAAAACTTTCACTAATCCCTGTTGCAAGTAAACAGTTTTCTTTAGTAAACTAGCCAAGAAGATTTAATTTGAATAACCTTATATTAATGTTTATATTGTGCGTGTGCGTGTGTGAATTCACTGATCAGTGGTAATTTAGAAAATAATGTTTTTAAAATGTTTACACTATCAACTATGACGATGATTTAACAAAAAAAAGATCAATTAATATAAATAAATAATATATTTGTAATATCCCAATGAGTAGAAAAATTAGATTCCCTGACGTTTCGTGACTCAGTGTAAGTCACTTCTTCAGAGGATACATTGAACCGGTATTCAACGGTGTCAAAGTCTAACTCCAACCAATCCACGAAATTGCGCTACCGTCCACTATTGTCTTCAGTGATTAGATACGCGCTGCTGAGGATCCCCATACTAGGACGAAACGTCTGTCCAGTGCTTTCGGGTTTTCCATAATGGTCTTGCTTTTATCAACTCATGATTTGAATCATTAAATTACTATAATCTCCACAAAACCCCCTTTCTGATAACATCCCATTAATCTTGCTAGTAGAGTAGAATAGGGATACAGGTGTGTTTTTAAAGAGGTTTCGGAGGAGAGGTAACAATCGGTGTTGCAAATAAACGGTGGTAGTTATTTCATTTCACGAATAGATCGCGGTAAACTATTTCAGAGTCTCGAAAATTTATTTGCGAAGCAATTCATATTGAGATAATGCTTGAAACGAAATGGTTTCAATTTTGATAAAGAGTTACAAATGCTGTAACTGGGTGTTTCTGTATGTTCGATTGTATCAGTGGGTTTTAAAGATAGTTCATCTAGTATTTTGAAGAAAAGATTTGATTTAGTTCCAGTCTTTGCTTTCATAAGGGGTCGAACTCAAACTCAGTGTATCTGGCTTTGTGGTTTCAGATATAGTCATTCTCAAGAATGTAAATTGTAAGTCGTCACTGAAAATATCCTAACTTAAGTTTATCCTTTATGTGAACAAAACTCAAAAGAAAGCTTCAGTATTCTGGGATTGGTCGGATACATGAGTTTTACATAAAAATAAGTGAGTTGATGTTATAGAGGTTACTCTGAATACATTCCAAAAGTCATTGGTTCTAAGAAGTTTGTGGTGACACCTATTCTGAGAAGAACATATGTGGGGATATCTGAGTAATAAGTTTATCGCTATGTTAAACCTAGACAATACTTTACCACTTACAGTGAAGTCGAATTCAAAAAAATGATCATCACAGAGAATCTATCCACATTTCGAAGACGTAAGCTCCCAATATCATTTCAAGCACCATAGAGAAACTTAGATGAGCTAGATAGTAATACAGATTTGCATATAGTTTGACTCATAACGAGATTATATATCTATTATTTTCATCATTCATCTCCTGATATGGTGTCGATAATATTCACAGGTCTATGCTGCAAGCGTGTTATGGAGTGTCCAAAATGTAATGAGTTAACTTTGGCAGGTGAATGGCTGACTCCAAGTGAAGTTCAAACAGTAAAATATCGTAAATGTCCAGCGTGTGCTCACAGGATACCCAGTTGTCTTATTGCACCACCAGAAACTGGATTCCAATGTGAGTTTTGTGATTTTATCTACACTTAATTACAACTTTATATGTTTTTAAGTCGTTAATCAGACTTCCTCTTTTCATTCATTTATTCTCAACATGAGCTAATACTATATTGACGTTAAATAAAGATATTATACTTAGTTGCTAAATACATAAGTCTTAAAATGGAACATAACTCTTGAACTGAGATTTACGTTTTTACATATTTTCATTCCAACTACGTAATAATACATCAGTCTACATTATTGTTTCCATCTCAATGTTCTTTTTGTTCACTACTCTAAGTGGTTAACACACTGACGAGTTTTCAGACGTTTTCCAAACCTTAGATCTGAAACTTTTTTCTGTGTAGTAATTAGTCAAAGTGATTTTGTTTATTGCAAACAATACTCATTAAATATCATATAAACACTAAAATGCTCATACAATCTTGAATCAAACTCACTTAATGTATGCTATTACTTGATTTAAGGCTAAACGTAATTTCGACAAAAATTATTAGACAGTGATTCGACCTTATTTCTTGTTTTATCAATAAAAATTCAGTGTACATAAACTTAAAGAGACTCATTATCTCTTCTATACATTTGAATCTCTAATCTTCAGAGTAGTTAATTATTTCTTCAATTATTTAGGAAGATTATTTTGACCTAACTAATTGTGGATACACCTAATTGCACGTACAATAAACTATATTTCCAGAGAGCGATTGTTATAATCCAAATGTTGTAACTGTGAAGATTTTACATAGTAGTAGAGTTTACTCGTACAAATAATATTTTTGACTTTTACTTTATGAGTTTGTGGACTTTGTTAAACGTTGTCCAGATCACGGACCAACGTAAATTAGGCAACCATCAAAAACCATGAAACGTAAGACAACTGTTTCGTCTTATTATGACAATCCTCAACAGTGTCCACACACGCCTTCATCGTGGATAGAACATACGAACTTCAGGTCTGATGCCGAACGGTTTCCACTGTTTTTATTCTAAAATCGACTGTTCATTGAAAAGTATGTTTTCAGAAAATTAAAAGTTTCAACAAACGAAAGGAAAAATGTTATGAATTAATATTTCTTGACTAAGTAAAGAAAATTGTCACATTGTTTTGCAAATTTAGCACAGTGGTTAACGTTTATGATTATAAAACAACCTTATCTTGGACTACTAAAATAGTACTCTGTATATTTGTATGAAATAAACAGGATCTTAAGCTTATTTTCAGATGTTTATAAAATCATTTGAGTTTAACAAGACAAAAAACAGAGATGCAAAAACTTGGCTTAGGAAATCTTTAAGAATAACCTTTTTGTCTGCTTAGCAACTCGTGTGAACGATTGATTAAAAGATAAATTGTCCCTTTTGGGTACATTACACATTTATCAGTTTATTAGCTATTTTAAAGCAGCTTACGTGACCCGCAAAATGCATTTTCTTCCTAAACACATTTAAGAGTTGTAGACCATCAACGTTGATGATCTATGTCGAATAATTGGGGACCTACTCGAGTTAGACGGGAACGGTGTAACGAACAAGCTAACTTCGAAGTCACACCTCGCGATCAGCACCTTACGTGGATTGCCCCATCGACGTATCAAAGGACCATGGATGCTCTGAAGATTGTACAACACAAAAGACGTTATAAAAGGAATATATTAGTTAAAGTAGACACAAGCGAAAGTAGAACCACTGTTGCATGGGCCAGTCCATGGCGTATGATTAACTGATGCGCGTTGATTGTCCTTGACCTTGATGGGGATTGATGGTCTGTTCGATATTTAGTGACCCAACTGCCGTATGATTTGGCTAGGGCTCAGTGACATTTCACTGGCCCTACAGAGTAACATGTTTCCTGTTCATGAAAAATAGAATACTAATCGATTACCAGGTCGACTATTAAACAACCCACCAATTAGAATGCTCACTTTCCGCATTCATTTTAAAGTATGAATTATAAAGAAAACCTCTTTCTTTCAACATTTCATTTCTACTATTTTCAGATAAACGTAAAATAAAATCAGAGAAGAAATCTAGAAAATGTAACAAATCACGTAAATAACATGGACAACCGTTTGTTGTTTATCTTTACTTTGAGTATCATAGGAAAATCTGACAATATAATGACAATATTTTTTTTGTTGCTTTGTACAGTGAAAATTATCGTGAATATCATTTACTTAAATAAAATTAAGTAGTATTGTTGTTTATGCGGTTGTGCTTATTGCTGGCAATTATAAAAATTGTAAACATAATGTTTTTTGTACAAATTTTCGCCAAGTTTTAAGAAAAGTTAGTATCAAACGAATTGACAGTTAGAAGAAATTCAACATTTCACCAGTGAAAGAAATTTGACCAGGTGAAACTAACTGCTCCCTGTATTTTACTGACAATCTGGTACAGTGTTTTTAAATAAATCATTCGAATCAGAATTTTCGCTTCGTATGAAACTGTTCACACTTATCCAACAAAATATAGTACATATGGATAGTGGCTAGAAGTGGAATCCAGGACGCGCGTTTCGTCCTATTTGGGACTAGTCAGCTTGATGTAGCTGCATCGCAGAGTTGATGTTCACTCTGGGACTCGAACCCAGTACCGTTCGCTTCAAATGCCATCGCGTTATTCACTCAGCCACTGAGTCCTGATAGCCACTTGCTTGTGCGATGGGGTGAAGTTTAAATTCACTAAGTATTGTTTGTTTGAATCTTCCCATCGATGTGTTAGGACTGCAACTGGTCAGTCTCTAATTGGCACAGTATGCATATATGTGTTAATAACTTTTGATGACAAAGTTGAAACCAGTCTTCCGTTCAAAAGTTTAAAACTAAGTAGTATCAATCCCCAAGATTTTGACAAATACAATTTACGTTTAGAAAAAAGTATCACTGGATTTATGCTCGATAAATGATGTTTTTACACTTACAGCTAGAAACATAGGTGCTCGTGGTAGAATGACATATTACAAATCATAGACTTCCCTGGCAGAGTCTACACTAGGCATCGTATTTTAAGCTTATAAATTTTAGACTATTGTAAATTCCTTGTGTAATTTGTAAGTACCATAAAGGCTATGACAGCTAGTGTTGTAATCAAAGACCGAATGTTGTTTTTAGACTATCGCATTTAAATCAATAATATAGTGTGGTCAATTACCTTTACTCAAAGTTCACAGTAAGAACTGGATCGATAAACTGCTAGGATCCGACATAAAAATCTAAACTTTTTAAAACAACAATTGGAACACAAATAAACCATAATTAATTCAGTAGAATGAGATAGCTTGGCTAAAACTATCTTATGTCATTCAATAAGTCAACTAAATATATTCCAATACGAATGAGTATTAACAAAAACTGACAAAAATGTTGCAGAATAACCAATTGGAATGTGACATTTACAAGTAAAGCATAAAATGACAGAATTTTCAAAAAAAGAACAAAATATTTTCACTTGTCTACTTTATGTGTTCACTTCACAGTTTGCAAAATATCACAAACATTTGAAATAGTATCTGAATGGTATAACAGTGGTAATTGTATAGTACATTGTGAAAATCTAAGAAATGTGAGAAATTATAATGTAGTAGACAAGAACACTAGTGGGGACAATCGAATGTATTTAGGCACAAATTATAGACTATCTCACTAAATTCTGATAACCATACAGTCAACAGTTAATTTGCAAAATAATAATCAATTGTTTCAATTTGACTGTTCCTTCTGAAAATATCCATCCATAGTCTCCGATTATAATTGTTTATGCATTTCCGTACCAATTGCGTGCAGTTCCTGTTCTCTCCTTATCGATCTTCTACTGAAGTACATTCAATGCCTGACCATCACCATATACTAATTATGTGGATATAAGTAGACCACACCACAATAGCTTGTGTGATTTCGGTTTTTCAGTTTACTTGATCATAATTTAGTCAAATGAAACGAGACAAATACCGTTTACTGCTAAATTTCTTATTTATGCACATATAGATAAAAACTCTTGTAATTTTTACGATAAAAACTTGATGATTACAAAAATAACAACGAATCTACGGAGAATCTATGGTGTGGCAATAAAAATCACTTCTTCAGTAACTACCTTAGTTAGTGCTTTCACCATCTGTTCAGTTCAATGAGGCTTTCAGACTGATTGTAAAACAGTGAGAGAGAACATCTGTCATAATATATGATAAAAATGACCCCGTCATTCTCTGTTTTAATAGCTAAAATGTTTCTTATATCCGTAAACAAATTTCTGTGTAATCACAGAATTAGAATTTTAATTTTTGTTATCCACTTAACGGATAATTTTTATTATTTATTTAAACACATAAATATTGGTACAAAGGGGTACCAGATATATATGCACCGCACAAATCTCATTTGACTTGTGTGAGGGCTGTGATGCTGCTCAGGTGCCCAAATTGAAGCAGGTGGTTTTCTTAGGGGGCCACACCCCAAGCCTTTGACCTAAAGGTCTGACGCACAGGGCGGTGGAGCATCGTAAGGAGATGCAGTCCCATGGTAGCCGGTGACCGACGATTGATTAATACGCCATTTGTTCCCTCAGGATATTGGAGCCCATGTGCACCATTGGTTTGAAATCAGGGTTTTCCAACTCTCCTAGGTGGACTCTCCGTGCCCGCCGGCCCGTTTGAAGCACCGGACATTCGCTTTTCGGTCTCTCAATTTCGCAAACAACAGTAATGCCACGAGAAGGTAGTGAGTAGGACTTCCCTGGCAGAGGCTATATACGCGTGTCCATGTGAGAGCATTTCGAGAGAGAGAGCGGATTCTCCCCACTCTCGGCCGTACCAGGGCATTTGGGGGCACTTAACGGATAAAGTCAGAATTATATTACCTTCAACTCCTATCGAAATGGATTTTTTAGCTGAGTGTATGATTTACTTCATAGAACTTAATTCATTTGTTTTCCAACAGCTATATAGCGGTATATAGTTTGAATTACCGTGTTTAGAATGACTTTTCAGTTTATCAATGCTAATAAGGTTGATCATGAATAATTAATTAAAATTCTATTCTTGCTTACGGTTAACGAAGGTGATTAAAATGAAAGTTATCATTCTTCTCATTCTTTAAGCTAATATGATATGTATATGTAATTAAGAGTAGATAAAAGTTTAACTATAAGTCATCCCACAATTTTACACTGAATTAATAGTAAGCATTCATGAAATTGACAATAAAAAGATACTACTAGGGGCTTGAAAGTCATATCTATCTGAATAATTTTGATATAAGATATTATTAGAATAAGATAAAACTTGATTTCATTTATTCTAAATCCTGTGAGTTATTTACTCAATGTATCATTTATTTTATTTTAGTATAAAATTCATTCAGTACAACATTCTTTCGTATTTATTTATAGTAATATTTGTTCAATATAACGTTCAAACAGAACTTGCTTACAGTTCTGGAATATCAGTTATGTGTGATACGAACTGATTGGTCATTGCATACCAGTAAACTTTGTTTAATGGCCTGATATCTGACTCCAATCGGATCATCCAACGGTGTTAATGTCTAACTTCAACTGATCCACGAAGTTGAGCAACCGTTCACCAGTTGTCTTCAGTGAGTTCCTATCTCACAACAGACGTGGTTTGAACGCCACTGGTCACTGCTTCTCACTAGAACTCCTGGATGTACTTCCCGCACACCGTTGGATGCCGGCTCAGTGGTCTATCGGTTGAGGGCTCTCGCCCGAGGTTGGTAGGCCCTGGGTTCGAATCTCGCGAGTGCGGGATTGTGGATGCGCACTGCTGAGGAGTCCCATAATGGGACGAGACGGCCGTCCAGTGCTTCCAGGTTTTTCATGGTGGTCTAGCTTCTATTGACTCATGATTTCAATTATGAAAATACTGAAATCTCCACAAAACCCCTTCTGATAATGAATATAAAAATTTTTCCCAAAATATCTAAAACTTGAGTACACTATTTATAATTAAGACTACACATAACCAACAGGCAAAAATACTTAATTTATCAATGAATAGCTGCAATCTTACATGATATCATTTCAGAATAATATTTCAAACTACCATTAAACCATTTCAACGTCATTTCACACTTCCACTTGTCCTAATGTGTTCAGTTTTAACCCAGATATCATAATAATTATTCAAGCAGTATGTATTTGTTTCAGTTTATTAACTCACAATTTTTGTAAAAGAGTCTGCCTACCACTGTTTGCTGATATTCTCAATTGTAAGTGGGAGCTGATGAGTATTCATCACTCAAAGTTATGGAAGCTATGAAATGATCAATAGACTTCTTTTTTAGTTATATATATATTTTATTGTTATTAAAGCTCAATGTTCGGTATAATAATATCATTAATCTATCCGATATCCTCGACAATCTAATTGATAACTCAAGGAATTCATATGCGACTGATTGTGGTGATAGTCTGTGCAGTTAGAAATTGAGAAAGATCATTTAACTGAAAATTCCTCTTAAACCTTTAACATTTTTGTAATCATATTCTAAAACAGATTTCAACTGATTACTAAAACATCAGTATTTAATTAATTGGAATATGAAGAAAAAAACAACATTCACTGAGGAGTCCCATAATAGGACGAAACGGTCGTCCAGTGCCTTCAGGTTTTCCATGGTGGTCTAGCTTCAATCGACTCATGATTTCAACTTTGAAACATTCACTGTGTTAACAGATTTCATCGGACTATAACTTAACAAACACTCTTAATACTGAGAAAAATTCATTACATTCTGTCTGAAAACAATTACACGAAAACCAAACAATCATTTATAAAGTGAATATTTGTCATTTAGATACATTAAAAATCGAAAAACATGAAGTTCAGTGAAGGGATCTCCTTTCAACGAATTTATTATCAAGCTGTTTAATCGTATATATAGGAAAATTATTTGTTAAAGTACTACTTCCGTGAGGAAATGTGAACACGAATAACCAAAATAAAGTAATAGAAAGATTATAATACTAGATTACGTAATACGGATAATAATAATAATAATAATAGATTTAGTGAATGCAGTGAGATGATTAAAATGCTCAAAATGTTTTTGTCATAATAATTAAAGGTCATAGAGGTGTAGGGTGATATGATGAGTACTTTTGAATAAAATAATGAAAATATATGACATAAGGGGAGTGCAGTAATAATAATAATAATCAAGGTCAATGTAACAATAACGATGGAATGCACTTCTTTTGTACGCATAGTTCTGGTTTGAGCTCATGGATGGTAAGAGCTTGGGTTATTTTTAAGAGTTGGATACGAAGACATCTAGGTAGATTTGAACGAATCATATATACAACCTTAAAACCAAACTGTGGATCCGTAGAGTGATTACAGTCGATTAGGTGTTCAAGTATAGAACTCTTAACTGCTTTCCTCTCACCCTTGTAGAACTAAACTGGGAAGGGTTCCCGTATGCGAGTTGAAAGCCAGCACTGGCTACGGCCAATGTACTGTGCTCCATAAGAGCAGGTGAACTGGTAGATGCACATGGAGGCGACCAGATGCGGAAGTTTATCTTCTATGGACACTGAAAGTAAGTTCCTACTAGTGAAGGTCATTCGCAGTTTTGCCGCATTAAATGTTCCTTTAACCGCTGTCGTTAAAAGATGTTTGATTACGTCGGATGTTCGATCATTTTTAAATATCAAACTTTTATAGAGGTTATTCCTAGAGACAAAACAACCAGATTTCTTGTCGCAACTACTTCTTTTCATATTATCTATGAAACCGTCTGAATAGTCATTTTTCGCCAGTTTCCCTAAGGAATGCGGGTTTTTCGCTAGCGTTACCTTGACCTTTATTACTGCATTCCTCTTGTATCATATATTCTCATTATTTTATTCATAAGTTCTCATCAGGTTGACATCAATTTGAGGGCATTTATGATACCCTACCACCCATTGAATCGAAATCGAAGGGTGTGAGAAAAATTTAGCAATTGGTGTACTGTTTTTTGAAAGTGTGTACCCAAGTGAAAATGAACAAACATTTTATCATTTGTCATAATTTTTTAATTGGCTGTAAATGGTGCAGCTTTGTAATCTGATTAGTTCAAATCGAAATAGCATTAAGTGCTTTGATTGGATGTGAGAATAAATATTTGTACATCCGATTATTATTTACAATAATTAACTATTTTCGCACTGTTCTATCTGAGTTTGGATTAAAATTTTAACTTCGGAAAAAAACAAATCCATTTCATTACCCTGCTATACTCCTGTCAGTGAATGTATATCAGGATGTTTTTTTTTCAATCAAGTGGAAATGCAACTGATGTTGTTAGTTATCGTGGCAAGAGCAAAGATATGTTGATAACTGAAAGATAATTTATGGGAAAACTAACAGCTCTTTTTAATAGTTGATACTGGTGATTATTGAATTTGAAAGGTAGTCAAAAGTTTAATACACCATTAATAGACAAATTTTCATCTAAGCATCCCCATAAGTTATTTTAACACTTAGCTATTCTAATGAACGTTATATATTTTAATCGTTTAAAAATCCCAATCATATTAAAAGACTAATATTTGAACGAAGGATATTCTTTTTGATAAATTCTCTTCAGGTTCTACAATTATATATCCAAATTAATAATCCGAAAAAATGGCCAAGTTAAAGGCAAAGTACATCATTTAAAGCATGTAAATTTAGGAATGTCAAATCAAATAGAATAAAATTGTTAATGTTGATATGACTCATAGAGAATGTTAACTTGAATCTGTATATATGTTAAGTGAAAATTTAAGATCTGTGATCAGAATGTAAATATGGGTCAGATTATT
>NC_031495.1:12770578-12781345 GCF_000237925.1 Schistosoma mansoni
TTAAACCAATGACAATAAGAGCGAGTACTTCAATGTAATATCCATCGAATACTTTTACGCAAGATTCTGTTGCATTAATACAATTCTATTTTGAATTTAAAGAATAAAAAGAAAGAAGTTAAAGTTGAAAACTTGCACTCAGTTTATACAATGTTACTTGGTAAAATACAAAAACTATACTATGATACTCTATTTGCAAAATGCTCTTCAGTCGTTTCAGGTTTCATTGTTCCTGGATTTCCACACAAATTGCTTTTGATTTCTGTTCTTCTCTTCTTGATCTTTTCAATCTTCTGCTGTCAGATATTCTATTCCTTACTCACTATATATACTACTTATGTCGATATAAGTAGCTCACACCACAATATATATATATATATATATGTATCTATTTATAACCAATTTTCTGTAATAATTAAAAACTTGCAATTACAACAAGAAAAAGAATAGTGAAGTAACTAGGTTAACATAATGAAAGAAAATATCGTATGTATGATTCTCAACAATTTAGTATAAATACAGTTGCTGGAAAAATGCTGCTTTCCTATTCCATAAAACGTAAAGAAATGTAAGAATTAATGTGTTGAACTTCGAGACATAACTTCAGTATAAGAGCTAGTAATGTTATCTGGACAAAGAAGTGAATGTTTTAATTAATAAAATTACCACTTTATTTGTTAGTGTTACATTAAACCAGAAAATCCTAACAAAACATATCTATCTTTATGATTGTTGGACTTAATGACCTAAGTTTGTCATATTATGGTTAAGTATGGTATAGGGAAGAGCTTAAAATAGCTGTTACGAATTTCCATCTAGTTTGTAATCAAACATCTTTTATAAATGGGTATTTTATGGGAAAGATAACAAAAATGTCGTAAAGTGTAAACTAATTTTAAACAATTAGTAAACTTATAATTATCTCCTATAGGTTACTCTGACTGTGCATCAAAACAATAACGACATATGAACTTGTACTACGGATATAGATTTTCCATCTTTCCGAAACCTTCTAAAGGATTCAAAGACATTTTTCTGAATCCTAGTTAGGAGTAACCACCTAGGGTTAAGTTGAGGGATTTAAGATTAGGGTTTTCATTACGAATTGACATCACCGATACTATAAACATACTCTGTAGCCATATGTATATATGAATTTCGATCAAGACACAAGAGATTTTGCTCCATTATTTCGTCTACAAACTATAGTGTTACTATGTTCATTTCAGGATTAAGGTCAAGTTGGATATTCCCAGACAGTTAAGTGATCAAAGACGGAACCCCTAATCACTATCTTTTCACTGTTTTGGAACCAGGTTAGTATACATCCTCGTCCACTGGGTGAAAGTGATTGCTACCTATGGCTCTTTGTATACAAAAGAAATAGGCTTTACATTTGTCTTCGTCTTAGCCTTCTTTTATTGTTATTTTCATTTCATATACTCTCCTCTTTTAATCAATATTTCGTTACCCTATGGTATTTTACTCATAATAGTCTTCAATATCACTTTAATTAACCCTACTAACATCTTTGATTGTACAAAAAAAAGCAATTTAATTATGTTACTCCATTACCAAAACAATCAATTATCAACTTTATATTTTTGGATGCTTTCTTCAGGTACGCACGCCCTTATATTGTTATCATTTAAATTAAGTGATCCAGTACAGGTTCAGCCAGTTGATGAGTACCGAATAGGAAGAATCGCGCGTTCTGGACTCCACGGTTAGCCACCATTCATCTCTGCTTAAAATACTAAAATATTATGAATGCCATTTCTTTTTTCATGAATCCTACTAGTTATTAGTAGATAATATTACAACAAACTGTGTTACTGATAAAAAATGAACGTATATAGAAAATATTTTACAAAATATAGCATGTAAATTCTATTCACATACGTTATTTCCATCTAAAGCATGGCAAGTGGTGTTCTTAGTAACCAATGAACCATTTAAAAATGTCCCACTAGCGTTTGTATGTATTCCAGTATGACTTCCATTTTTCGTACATGAACGAATCGTCAAAGGCTCTATTAGAGCGAGACAGATAGTATTTCCTAAAGCACCAGCTATTTTGAACAAATAAAAAATAACCATTATGAAACGATCAGATCAGTTAACATTCAAAATGAGTAAACTATTGTTCTTGAACTCAATTTATACACCTTTGTATCTACTTTACATAAAGTCACCATACAAACATTTTATTGAAACCGATCGTCTGCACACGATATTAATGAGTCAGATTGATGCATACATGTCTCTGCATTTACATACATATCGTAGAGAGATGTTAAGTTGGTTAAAGCATATGACTTTCAAGTATAAGGTTGTAAGATGAAACACCACATTGATTAATCCAGATTAGGCGTTAAGACGATATTGCTATCTTTTAAATTCAGCTGTTGGTACATTTCGTGTCCCAACCTTCAAATATCAACTTCCAAGCCGGATCCTAAGAATTAGAAATCTTTTGTCTTTGGGCACCGAACACAAAAACAAAAATCAGGGGATATGCAAGGTTTATTTCTAAGGTCAGTTCATATATTTAAACAAGTTATAGAATTACATACGATCTGGAGTTCCTAAAAGTTTCTAGAAATCGTCCTAAAATTGATAACAGTCGATAATTGTTCAATCGGACAGCAAAAAACTTAATTCGCCGTTGTTGATTATTCTTTTTCAAAATTCTCAAAGAATCTTGACTGGTCTAATGATTTTTCAGCATTTCTCTAACTTCTGAAAACTTTTACAAAGAATTATTGGAGATTCCTAACAGGTAAACAAACTTAAACCCGGTTATTGATTCGAAATGTATATGCAGGCGGTTTTTTATTAGATCTAAACTTAAATCAACACGAAAAACTGTTCATCATCAGATAAATCAAAATAAATGTTAACTGAAAAAGCTACTAACTAAATTAAAGTCCCAAAAAGAAACCAGACGAAATAAATTTAATGTTCTACAGTAAATAAATAAATGTATTGCGATATGTGATATTTCAAAGGTGAAAAATTAACTATTATCAGGCTGAAAAGATGATTATTTTACGCAGCTTTTTTTTAAAAAAAATTAGAAGAAACATTCGTTTGCAACAATGTAGTTAACTTTGGAATATTGTCTTTAAGACCAAAAACAATCTCATTGTTGAATATGAGAAAAAAGACGGTAAGTTCGAAACTACTGCAATAACCTGTTAGTAAATCCTACAAATTATCACTATCGTTACTAAATTTTCCTTTCAATAAAGCAGATATCGTAGAATGTAAATTGTTTTGTCAAAAATTAAGATGTTTGAAGTAATATGAACTGAAATTGTAAACAACTACTATCAAGACTACTTATTATCTTTTAATATCATTAGAGACAATGTTAGTGATGGATATCAGTGATAGTTGTTAGATATTATATCTTGATAAAGAACTATTCTGGTATAATATAGGTATCATTACCAAAGTTTGACTTGATAATTTCGAATAATTTGAGCATTGGGTAGATTGTTATGAATAAAATAATAAATTTGTATTATTCTCTAAAGAAGTGACTTACGCTGAGTCACGAAACGTCAGAAAATCTAGTTTCTCTACTCATTGGGATATTACAAATATATTATTTTATTTATTCTGATAGAAGTTATAAAAAAGAGTGAAAGTATCTACAATTACATTTTACTTGTGAAAAAAAACTTGACCAAGTACAAAGTTATACATAAAAATAAAACAGAAAATCATAATAGAATATCTTATGGTTCACATAATTACGTTTCAGTTCACAATTACAAATCATATGGAGTGCCTGATAAAGATATCACTGATAGAGCCAAGCATAAATTCTTAAAATGTAATTAACAAGATAAAGCCAAAGATCCCCGCGTAATAAATATCAAAATTAAATGACTAGGAATACTTTTAGTCAACACTAACGTATTCAGTTCAAATTTACAATTGTCATTAATGCTTACATTTGTACTGATCAATTATAGCAGTTATTACACTCTACAATACTGGAATTTATTTAGTAAGAAGTTTTAAACATGATAAAGTATTGTAAGGAAGGATGGATAGTGGCTAGCAGTGGAATCAAGGACGCGCGTTTCGTCCTATTTGGGACTCGTTATGCTTGTGAATTTAGGCTATATTGAGGCAATACGCACAGTGTGCACATATGCCAATTAGAGACTGACCAGTTGCAGTCCTAAAACATCAATGGGAAGATTCAAACAAACAATACTAAGTGAATGATAAAGTATTGTTTCACTTTAAGGATAGAACTTTCGGATGAATATTAGGTATGTTAAATAGTTGACCATTTAAAGCTCAATAATAAACAAAATATATATATATATATCTCATACATATCTAAACAAGTTTACATGGAGAAACGTGCCACACAAGTGAACTTAATAATTTTAATGAAATTCTAATGATAATTGATTATATTTTTAAGAAATTTTACTCGACTAAGAAAAATCAGTGATGTACATTTCGATATTAAATGATACATAAATAAACATAAGAAAAGTGATCATTATGGCTACATTCTCTTACTGACTATTTGAACGTGATTTTTTTATATTTGATAATATTGACACATATATTGCCAAAAACAATAAAGTGGTAATATCAAATGACCCTTAAGTCAAAGTTGGATATTAAACTTTAGTGAATGATCATTTTATTTCTTCATTTATAATAACCATATTAGTATTAGAGAAAAAAAATAGTAAATAGCACAAAAAAAAGAGTACACTTCATACCAATATTTTGGACAGTATTCAATAATGTCATATAGGTTCCTCCAATAACTGGATCACTTATTTTGACACTAAACGCTTGAAATTGTAAAAATACAATTAATGCTGTAATTCTATCGAAAAGGAAGCCACTTATTAATATTACGTAGAATATCCATTGAAATGAATAAGTTGGTTTATTTTTCATTAACATTAATGTATCATTAGTATTAGTTGTAAAATTATTTAATGTTGTCATATTCCAATCATTCTTCATTAAAGTATCATTTGAAATTATTCGAAAATTCGGTATAAAATGTAAAATTGGAATAAACATACAATTTGACAATAACCTAGATCATTTTCAAAGTAATAAATACAGAAACTTTTGAATAGAAATATTACAGTAATCAAATAATGTGAACATTACTGCGAAATTTATTTAAAATTGAAATTTTTAATGACATATAAATTTTCTATAGTTGAAACCAGGAGTCAATTGAAGCTAGACGGCCGTTTCGTTCTATTGTGGGACTCCTCAACAGTGCGCATCTACGATCCCGCCTTGCAAGATTCGAACCCAGAACCTATCAGTCTCGCGCACGAGCGCTTAACCACTAGACCACTGAGCTAGCCGGCATCCAACGGTGTTAATGTCTAACTTCAACCAATCCACGAAGTTGAGCAACCATTCACCAATTGTCTTCAGTGAGTTGATATCTCCCAACAGACCTGGTTGAACTCCACTGGTTACTGCTTCTCACTAGAACTCCAGGGAATAGCTCATAGAGCCAGTCACTAGTGAGCATATGATTATTATCAGAAGGGGGTTTGGTGGAGAATTTAGTAATTTTATATTGTTGAAATCATGAGTCAATTACATTGTAATTACATTGTTAAGTATAAATTATATTCACGTTAAAAAACAAACAAACAATCTTACATTTAATAAGCTATAATAATTTATAATTACAAAATTTCTGCTTAGATTGTAATAGGCTAAGCCAATAAGATATAAACCAAATGATAAATAGATGTTGAGGAGAGAACACAAAAAACAAAAGTTGGTTTAGCAGAGAGGGATAGTGACTAGCAGTGGAATCAAGGACGCGCGTTTCGTCCTATTTGGGACTCGTCAGCTGGATGTACCTGCATCTCAGAGTTGATGTTCACTCTGGGACTCGAACCCAGTACCCTTGTTTCAAACGCCATCGCGTTATCTACTCGGCCACTGAGTCCTGATAACCACTTGCTTGTGCGATGGGGTGAAGTTTAAATTCAATTAAATTCAATTGCTTACCATGCTTGTGAATTAAGGCTATATCGAGGCAATACGCACAGTATGCACATATGCCAATTAGAGACTGACCAGTTGCAGTCCTAACACATCGATGGGAAGATTCAAACAAACAATACTAAAAGTTGGTTTAACTTTCTGAATATAGTGATGCATGCTATTGGCTGAAAATGTGATTTGATTTATTGGGGAAGATATATGTTTACAAGTGAGTTATGCACATATTTTCGATTCGATTTACCCAATAAACGTTCTGTTATATCCGAACGAAAACAGAAGGAATGGTATGTTCCAGGGCTAATTTATGGATTATTACCATATATGTACTCCTGTTATAGAATTATTGGGTAATTATAAATATATATATATATATATAATCATAAGCTCTTGATTAACACATTAACTACCGCTGTATAATTTACCATTCTAACAGTTGAATGTATTAGTCGATCTAAGCCAGACCACCGTTGAAAACCTGGAGGCACTGGAGGACTGGTGAATTCAACAATTACTACGATTTCCACAAATCCTCATCCTGATTTACTATTCTTAATCTGTTACCATTTTTATTAATAACTGCCCTCCTTTTAGCTTGTTTATGTGTAGTTGTTATTTTCTATTTTATAGTGTATTGAGGTCCAGTTGTATATAAAGTAAGTCTGTCTGAAATGCAAAAGTAGCAGAGGGTGGTTGCTGATTTCTGAACTCAAGTAGAGGGAAAAGAGAAACTAGAAGATCATGAATCAATAACAGCTTAGCGTCGATTCAAGGTCATTAGTGCTGAATGGATTACCATTAGTTTTGTTACGTGAATTTAGACAGCAGGCCATAAGCCATAACACGTTCCGACCTAACTATTGGCTTCCTCACTCATGTAGCTGGATGTGTTCCCGTACAAGAAACTACCATGTCAGTAACAAACTAGAACGACCACACAAAATAACAGGTTGTATTAATGGTGATGTAAATACAAAGTGACTACATCAATAAAATCATATCAATTGGCAAAAATAATTACCTTGGTAAATAAAACTTCAGACCAGTAGTCAATGGTTTCGGTCCAGTAGTAAAACTTACAAATAGCAAAGGTAAAATAAAGTCTATTGGCAAAAATCCAAGGTTTAGTAATGCCAGTTTCTCTTTAGCAAAGCCTTGTTCAATTATCTTTAAATGTGTAGCTGAATATGTACCAAAAGTGCATATCTAATAATAATGATAATAATGATAACAATAATAATGAAAAAAACATCGAATAACAACACAATTAAACACGTAAGTTGTTCTCAAAAAAACAGTGATATTTATTAAAAGAAATAATTGAGTGCTACTGGTTGCGTTAGAGCTTATGGAGAACTGTCATTGAGATTTCTAACCTTATATGGTATTCGTCAGGGCTATCCACGTTCTCTACTTTTGTTTAACTTCGTCATATGCAATTTTTTGTAGAAATAACTCTAGTAGACTGAACTTTCAGTAGCTGATGTTTTACCAGGAAACTCACTTATTGACTTGAAATAAGCTGATAATATACTTTCTTTGATGAAAACGCTGACAAAATGAAGAGTCTTCTTACCACCTTAAGGAACAATGAAACCATTTTGGGATGTGATCTTCCCTCTCTAGATGCGGAATGTTGCTTCAAGATTGGTTTGTGTCAGTGTATAAATTAATGATAGTCTGTGAAGCAGCTGAGCGAGTCAACCACTTCACTAATCTTGGAGTTCTTACCAGCCCTGGTTGGTTGATGTCTGATGAAATCTCAGTTGGCTTTTGGCAACTTGGATCACCTGTGGTGTAGGCGAGATGTCTGTATGCCATCTAAGGAACGAATTTATTGAGTAGAATTTTCCTCTCTTCTGTTTTGAGTGTGAAGCATGGTCATTAAGAATAAAAAGTATTCGTAGGTTACTAGTTTTCGATCATAAATATCTTTGAACCACTATCTGTATTTCAGGATCACCGGATGAGTAATCTTGAAGTTAGACATAAGGTACTAGGTAAAGATGAGAAATCGATTGATGAGGTATTAAATCTTTACTAACTGAGGTGATTTAGAAATGTATTATGGTAATACAAACACCGCCTACCTCGACTCCCGATAATGGCTGGCATAAGAGCAGGCTGTTAAAAATCTAGGGGTGATCAAATCAAGTCTATAAATACACTAACTATTGGACTGAGCCATAAAGCTTCGTGTAGATTACTTGATTGGGGTACCCCCAACTATCGTAACTATCAGTGAGCGACTTTGGACAACATGGCTCAGGTGGGTCCATTCTTTATGTTCCCTTATTCTCTGAGTTCCAAACTTTTCTTCTAAATTTTCTCCCTTTCTTTCCATAGTTAATCTCTTCTACTGCTACTGATCGTGTTACTACTTTTACCACCATATGATTTGTCTTAAAACAATTGTATCTCATTGTGCTAAAATGGTGTGGCAACTTCAATGAATCCACATGTGGGTCAGGCTCTGAGCTGCATATGATCGATTGACAGACTTATATTCGATTCAGATTACATGCATATTAGGGAGAAAAGAATCAGCAACTAAAATTTGTGAAATCAAAAAAAATGTTTTATTTTATTTCTATCAATAACTAATTGAAATAAACTTCATGCAAAACGTAGTGTCGTAAGTTAATCGACCAATGTAGACACTAGCATTAAAATCCCCCATTTATTATAATTTGAGTCGTATAAACTAGATTGCTCTACAGTTGGAGGACAACATTAATTTTATTAGACATCAAAGCCAAAATTAACCATGTATAACTTCGACATTACCAATAAATATTTATGAATTTCTAGTATGAGATCATCACACTATCAGTAAACATCATTTTATACACGTACGTTTCACAAGTCTAAACTATCATTCACTCAGAACTTTACAGTATCAACATTAAAACTCGTTAAAATCTACCAATTATGTTCATCACTCATTTCGAGAACGAAAGATCGTTTCAAAATTGAATGAAATTGTGTGCAGCTTGCATTAAATTAAGTGTCATTGAATTCATAGTAATTGAGTAGACAGCCACAATTATAAGGAAACTAGAATATACTTCATGCTGTAAATAAATCTTAGGAAATATACTTCATGCATTTTTGGAAATCAAAATAATTGTTAGTAAAACAAAAGATTGGAAAAACCGACAAAGTAGAATTGAACAGAGAGAAATGAATAATCAACGGCTATTTCACAACCTCTAATGTTATTTTTGATCAATCATTTATCACCTGACCAACAGTCCCATCTTAGTTAAATATTCTTTATATCCATGACACGCTCAAGTTTTATAATACGTTAATTCAGTACGTCAATGATTTTCACTTCCGAATTCTACTTATTTAGGTCGCAAAGATTGGTTACTTGAGCAAATCATCAGTTTCACTATTTACATTACTTCAGTACATCATTAATCGATGGTGCATTCATAACCTTAAAAACTGGAAGAATAGGTTAAAACATAGAGCATCAGGAAAGTTTTTAGGGTTGTATTCAATAGAGTATATTGAATATATCAGAAACTGAAAATATTGTCAATTTAGTTTCAGTAAGCATAATTTACTTGATGAATTAAGATTGTCCACGCATCCAAGATAAAAACAGTATATTAAATCTCAAACAAATCTTGTTCGAATGACAAAAAATTTTTTTATGTGTCTTTAATTTAACTATTGTTTAACTAAGGGTAGTATCACGACCTCGATTTCTGTGTTCCGAAACAAAAATTGAAAGTAAACCCTTATTTCCCATGGCTTTAATGTCATTTTTTCAGGGATTTAAGAATCCTAGATTTGATATGTGCGAAAATGAATGTACCAAACTAAATAAATATACATTGCGAAGAAACTAGTCGCAAATTTTAAAAAAGTATAGAATTCCAGATAACTAAAACAGTACTTGATCTATAACCAAACAATAATTCAAATAAGTTATAAAATAAACTGAAATATATTGCTATAAAAACAACTGAAAATTAGTATACAAGTTTGAAACATATATTGAAATGGTCAAATATATGAACACTGGTTATATCAGATTGAAAATACAACGATATATGTTCAAACTGAACATGAATGTTCACGACAAAACTGATTTGACCTAATGACTAAAATGTTGAAGAAAACCTTGAACTAAATTGATGAATAAGATTATGGGGTTTTTATGGATATTTCAATATTTTCATAGTTGAAATCATGATGAAGTCTCTGAGCAATATGCGTTATTAAATGAATTTATTCATTCAAGAAGTCCAGGAATTAGTTTATGATAAATATATTTTTTCGTTATATCCCAATGAGTAAAGACATTGTTTTCTGACGTTTCGTGCCATGATGTAAGCCACTTCCTCAGAGAAGCCGTAACCAGTGGAACTAATCCATGTCAGGTACATAAAGGCATCTACCTCAGACAGTGGAAGTTGGTCGCGCAATTTCGTGGATTGGTTGAATATAAACACTAAGACTGTTGGATTTCGGCTCAATGGTCTAGAGTCTAAGCGTTCGCGCGCGAGACAGAAAGTCCTGGGTTCGAATCTCAAGAGGCGGGATCGTAAATGCGCACTGCTGAGAAGTCCCATACTAGGACGAAACGTCCATCCATTGCTTCCAGGTTTTCAATGATGGTCTAATACCAACCAATTAATTATCTCAATCAAAAGTCTATCAAATCAGTTTATTTTAAACAATTTAGTAAATCCAATCCATTCAGTTGCTTACACAGGTTAT
>NC_031495.1:12781545-12883549 GCF_000237925.1 Schistosoma mansoni
TGTTACATGATAATATACATCAATTAAAAGGCCACAATACACCATAAATAGGAAGTCTTAATCTGTACGTAACTACGTCATTTGTGGTACAAAACTAAGTAATGAGTATATGGTTAATTAATTTACAGACAGTAATATATATATATATATATATATATATATATAGCTACAGGATAATTGAAAGCCCGAAAACACTGGATAGCTGTTTTGCTCTAGTAAGGGACTCTGGAGCAGTGTGATCCCACGAACTAGGATCCAGGAATCAAACTCAGAACCTTCCGTCGCGCACGCGAACGCTTAAAGTCTAGACCACTGAGCTGGCATCTAACGGTGTCTAACTTCAATCAATCCATGATCTTGCGCAACCTTTCATTCATTGCCAAGGATTGAACTCCACTGATCATGACTTCTCACTAGAACTCCAAGAGTTATATTTTGAAGCCGGTCAATAGTGAGCATATAAATATTATGAAAATGAATTACCAATTTAGATAATTCTGATGACCACGTCGATGTAATAAGTATACGTTCGGCTGGTACCCAATGTAAATATATCCAACGTAACATTTCAATTGCTAATTTACCAGATGATGAATGTGAATCACCACCAATTAAAATACGATCTGGATTACATAAATCATTGACAGCAGTACCTTCAGCTAAAAATTCCGGGTTCGATAAGACTACGAATTCATTAAGCTTTTATGCATAATCAATAAAAATGAAAAAAACAAACCCAGGGTCCCCAACTCTAATTGAAGTCCTATCTATAGCTATAGATAAACTGAAATAAGGAAGAGCAGATGGTCCAGATGGATTAAATCAAAAGCTGCTTAAGGATAGTGGTTCAGTGTTATCGATTGGGTTAACTAATATTTTAACCGAAATCTGAGAACTGAATGTAATCCCATGTAACTGGTCTTAATCACTGGTCCTCCCAATATATGAAGGGATCAGGAATATATGATAATATTCGTTTCTATATTTTTTATACTACGTAAGTTATTTATTTTCCTTTGTCGTCATTTTGCCTACTTTGCTTTACAACTTATACACCAGCTCGCCTAAGGTGGAAAACCTGTTCTATCTAAACAATCTCGAGTCACCGACTACGAAACAGTCTTTTTGAAACCACGTGCAGCATCCAAACTGGCCTCCTTGAACGTTCACACATTAATGCATATCAACAACAGATAGGGCTGGCTATGTCTTTAGAAAGTCTTAACATCGACGTTTGTTGTCTATCCGAGACCCGTATTCAAGACTCTGGTGAAGTACTACAAATTCGCACTCCATCTGTCGTTTCAAAAGGCTTGTTTTACATGCGTTTATCCGGGGACCCTGTGGCATCTTTGTCTGGTCTTGCTGGAGTTGGTGTCACACTAAGCGTTGGAGCTAATGCAGCACTAATCGATTGGATCCCTATTAACAGTCGGTTATGTACTGTTAGATTAGAAAGCTCCATTAAAGTGAGAAGAAATCGGTTTGAGAAACGATGCCGTTTCGTTATCGCCTACAGCCCAACAGATTGCAGACCGGATGCAATCAAGGATGAGTTCTTTCACTGGTTAAGTGTTCTCCAGAAAGCGTGTTCAACAGACATTGTAGTACTAGCCGGAGAACTGAATGCTCAGGTCGGGAATCTAGCCACAGAAGAGAGTCGTCTAGGTGGCCGATGGGAACTTGTTGGTCGCAGGTCAGATAACGGCGACCGTCTACTGCAACTGTGCGCAAACTACAACCTGTTTCTGGCTAGCGCTTACTACTGATACAGTAATCGCCGATGTGCTACCTGGAATCCTACCTCTGTATCCCAAGCCTGGATTCAGATTAATCACATCGCCATCAGCTACCGCTGGCGTGGTTGTGTACAAAACTACCGCTTCACTTTGGAGTACCTATCTGGACTCTGATCATGCCCTTGTCTGCACTAATCTTACCTTACGTTCCAGTGGCAAACAAATTCATCATCCTAAACGGATCGATGTCAGCAAATTGGTTGCACCTTCTGTTGCACTAAATGTCAAACTGAGCTAGGTTCAAGGATAGTTACCATCCCACCCGAAAGTATAGATGAGCATTGGTTGCGACTGCATGACACCATGAAAATAGCGAGTGAAGTCGCTTGAGGCTTCGCGAAACGTCTCCCTTATAAGCATTGGGTTTCTTCAGGCTCCCCATTGAAGCTCGTCAGTCTAGTCCGAGTGACCGCGAGTTTGACCACAGACGAAGACTGTTACGTAAGGAGATTGTGCAAAGCTTGTGTAAAGACCGAGAATCCTGGTGGTCGGAGCATACCAGCGAGTTGGAAGCATCAGCCGCATCTGCTAACCGCCCGAAGCTCTCTCAACTCATCCCAATCACTGGTAGCGAAAAGTCTGGAATGAGTAAAACAATCTGTGAAGATGACGGGATCCCAATCACTAAGATCTATCCATTGTTCCATTCAAGCAGTAGAACTGTTCTTTCGGACTGTCTATCGAAAAAGGGTGTGCCTGGGAAGTTTACTAACATCTTGAAAGCCCTATATACAAACACCTCAGGTAGAGTGAGGGCATACAACCACCTTTATCTATTGTCCCATTCAAGCAGTAGGGTTGGACATGGTTTTCTAACTCCACGATTCTTCTTCAACTTTGGCTCAGTATAGAAGATAGTGGTGATCCTGCTGTAACGTTCTTTTACTTTCTTCACAAAAATGAAAGTAACTTTTTTAACTGAAGGAATTCGTTCTGGTTGTATTTTTTCTTACTGTATTGTTTCTCCTATTATTATTATTATTTCGCCGTCACACACTAATTTCTGTTCGTTGTTGTTCTTCTGTTATTATACGTACTTTGCATTATTTATCTCTTCCTAACCTCATTGTGATTGTGTGGCGCATATGTATTTGGTGCCCCCTTGTACCAATGTTTGTGTGTTCAAATACATAAAATAATTAACATAAAACAACGTACTTTGATAGTAGTGTCAAGGCCCAGCCATCAACCGCAATATCTTGTGTAGCTGTCAGAAATGTAAGTACGAAAAATGTTATGGTTAAGGGTATTATATCAACTGAATGATGTGATCCTAGCTGACTCCACGCTTTGTTGGGGTCTCGTCCAAACCAATCATCGATATAACTTGCTAGCACAAGTAACTCAATTCCAATTGCATACTGAGTTATTATGAGCCACGTCTTCCGTCTTCCAATAAAATTGATGTAAATCGAATCAACTATCGGAGCCCAGAGAAGTTTCAAAGAGAAAGGCCAAGATGATAATGAAAATGTTGCTTGTAAATTATAGACACCCATAAGGTAATTTGATTGGAGAAGATATGGAATCGAAGCAGAAATGCCGATAGAAACGCCCTATTAAAAATTTTTTGTTCAACAGGTGAAATTAGTATTAAAAATTATAAAATGATTTGAATTTGTCGAAAATAGAACTACTAATTTTCATCTGTACAGCGAAGATTGAGATCAGGAACTTTTCCCTAAAATATGAGGATATTTGTACCCAATGTCATATTATAACACTTGACTTCATGAGCTTTACCATAGGCTTTACGCACTAACAGTTATTTTTAGAAGACATTATTCCCTTGAAGTATTTAACTCCGCTTTTTACAAGTTTTTTTATTAAGACTGTTGAATATTCACTATCTTTACTAAGCTAACGAACTAATATTTGTGGAACACTAAAACCAATGATTTTCTATAAAGTGGTCTGATATAATCAAACCACTAAATTAAAGTTGGTGCAATAAGTGTGTTCAGAAAACTGAGTCTCATTGATATCTAGAATAGGAATACGTTTTAGCAATGTATGAGTGGCATTGAAACATTTACATCAAATGTGTTAACATTATAACTCCAAAAAGACGATCTACAACAGTGAAGGGAAAGTCTTAAGACAACTAGGTTATGAGTATTCATTTACATATATGTAATACGTGCATGATAGAAATTTTTCTAAGAAAAGGTACTGAAGTAAATTTTGGAGACAAGCTCGTGAAGTCAGACGTACTAAAATGTTTGCCATCAGAATATACGATCCGTGAAACCTAAAGCGATGAATGCAACGCCAAATACGTTACAAGATATTCAATTAATAGCGGCAGTAATAATTTTTCAATGGTTTCAGCTATTGTATGAGGCTTCATATGCCGAAATCCTTATAGAAATTTGTATAATTCAATTAATCGAATTTACATTGCCCAAACACAACTGTCAAGAACCTTTTAGTTACGTTTGACTTCGAGTTTTTTGTCTTGGTAAAGTCATATATTAAAAGTGATCACTCAACCAGAGAATGACAACAAACGTCTCCACAGCTACTTAAGACCAGATATCTTGCCTCCCCGAATGATAAGACTCCAGTTTATAATAAAAACAGGCATCTTAGCCTCATGACTCTTTCAGCTATATAAAATTACTGTCAGTTTTTAACTATGGTCGGCAAATACGTACAATGACAAAATTTGGTCGATTTGTGTAGCTAAAAATAGCTTATATGTGCACATTTTAGTCCCCAACATAAAAATTTATACAACTTTTGAATTGAATACTTTGACACTGGTTAAAAAAAGAACAACATCTAAATAATGATATTGAATAAAATCGATTGTGTGCAACCAATATCTTGACCAACCTGAAAAATATATAGTAGTATTAGTGTGAGAATCGCTGTAATATCCTGACACGAAGTAATAAAGGTGCGCAACCTTTTTAATATAGACGGAAACATCATGAGTGATGAGTGACGTCCTTCAAGCCACGGTAGAAAAGCAAATACTCTGAAATCGCCCGCTGTTTCGTTACAACGACCTTGAGACAAACAATTTACCGAGGCTACATCACATTTGAATTCTTCAAGGTTCGTTGGATGTCTTTTATGCTGTTTGATTTTCAGATGTTGTCAAATTTATGTGTTCCGCTGCTTCGTAGAAAGTACAATGTTTTTAGGAAGAACGTTAGCTATGCTTTCTTTTTTTTAGTATGCTTTTTGGCTCGTTCCTTACTTTTTAACTATTTTCTGGAAAATCAGTGACTCTGTGACACTACAGAGCTACATTTTCTTTGCTGAAGACGTAAAAGAAGCCAGAAAATGATGTAGAACCAACGGTTATTCCGAAATTAATCTGCAGAAATCCGCAGAAATCACTGGTTTTCACAAAGAAAAGTCAAATAACTGACGAGTTTGTAGGGCCAGTTAAATGTCACTGGTCCTTAGCCAAATTATTCGCCAGTTGTGTTACAGGATGCTGAACAGTTCATCAATCCCCGTCACTGACAAAATATAATCACCGAACAAACGAACAAAATTACGAAGGTTTTACTTTGCTTTATTGTTAACTGGATAGATATGGGACGTTGTTTGTATAAATCATTTGTGATCACTCTGATATTGAATAGAAGACATAGACCACGTTCCGAACGGAAGTCGTCAAAAGAACTCTTTTGGATCGGGTTACAGTTCCACTGCAACGCAAGTTTAATGAGAATCTGTTCCGCATGGTTGAATAGCGAATAACGAAGAAAGTCTGGCGTCAGTTTGCGTAGGTTCTCTGAACTGATAGAACATTCTATTTATTAGTTGTGTGATGATATGAGAGAGTACAAAGGAGTGGGTGCCAAAGAGTAGGAAATATCATTTATAATCCTACAGATAAAGATAAGATTTGATTTATTACGCCTGATCCAGAGAGGTTCTAACTTGAGTTGTCGACAGCTTTGGTGGTAATTCTTGCTGTCGAGATACCTCAAAACAGCTTCAGCGAATTCTCCCTGAAGGTCACAGATATTCAGGTTTGACATCGCTTTCATTCGTGACATCTTTGTAATAGAAGGAGGGCGTATCTCGGCGAACCTAATGGTGATCTGATGAGGATGCGTGACTCGGCGACTCGAGCTAAAAGATATGTCTAGCACGTTTAATGAGGTTTACATCAATTTCGAAGACCTACAGAGCTATGTATCTCTGGGGTCTATTTACTGCTGCAAGTAAATGGAAATATACCGTAGATATCCGTTAGTAGTTGGAATCGCTTCTACATATAATATCGATAACAAGAAGAATGATGTGTGGCACGTTCAAATGCGTGGATATTCGTTGTTTCGGTCATCAATAACATTAATTTGTCCAAGGGCGCTGAATTCAGTCTGAATGGGAGTAAAAGGAATGATGAACTGATATAATGGGAATTAAGGTGGACTCACAGGAATAATGAGGCACATATCGACTACCAAGGTGCTTTTTACAGCGTTACCAAACAAAAATAAACTAGAGACATGTGGTGGATGGGGTAAGCGGTGAACACACGTTCATATAAACAGCCAAGGATAAAGGTGAATGATTAAAAAGGTCAAGAATTGAATCAAGAAGGATAGATTAACTGGTCTGTCCGAAATCTAGATTTCCCCAGACACTACAACTAATCCACGCTAGGGAATTAGGTAAAAAGACATTGTGTATGGAAGCTAAGAGTGCTGTCTACAACAAATCTAGATGTTTTGGTCACAACAAGGTTAGTGTATGTAGAGTCAATAGCTCAAGAAACTGGTTGGTTTTGCCTGTGTGCTCATGGGATTTGGAAGACAAACCCAACTATGAGGTTGGACAGCTCAACATCCCATGAACAAGGGATATTATCGCACGGCCTGGACGTTTACCACAGTCTTCTATTATGCTACGGAACTAGGCAGAAGGAATGGCCACAAACAGCTTTTTCGCAAACGTGCAATCATTATTCGTTGTTCTGTGTGGCGGGATAGTGACGGCGAACTAGGTGAGTAGTTGTGTAGTTCGTTCGTTACTTTTTTCACCTATGTTCTTATGTTGCATACAACGTTACTAACAGCCCAGGCTTTCAAGGCTGGGAGGAAAGAGGACACTGCGGTTTTTTGGTGTGGAGTTCTGAAAGAGTAGTGATATTCGAACTATTAGTTTGTACCAAAATTTCTATCAATTTGATGTATATTGTAATTTCGGTTGAATCTTTCGCCTGGTGATATAATATACGACAGGTGGTGCGAAAACGGTATGGATAACATCACATACAGACATTAATCATATTCATAAATGTGATTAATTTGAAAATATTGCCTTCACCTGGAAACAACTTTTTGTGCAAACAATCCGGGCTTTAACTTATTGTCGGTAGGTTTGTTTTCTGAGTATTTATTACTGCAGTTTCGGTCTCCATGTTTGTAAAATGTTCTGAAAAACTCAAATATTGTCCGTGACCGTACCGACCGTGTTGGTTAATCTACAAAAAATTTAACGATCAAAACACCGGCTATCCACCGCTTATAAGACCCTGTATTTTCATAATCCGAGATAGTGTAGGTTTGGTGATTGAAACCAGTGATTTGTAGAAAAGCAAGAAATATGGAACTGAAGAGTAGACAGAGACCGGTCGCCCATTCCTCTCCAGACAAAACTCGCAGTAGATTAACTTCGATCTAATTGCTTAGGCTCCGTAAATCAATCATCCAGATAACCGTTACTTAATAAATCCCAAAGGTGTGTGAATTCATATGGCAACATGAAGCGCCGACTACAGTTTATTATTAAATGGTTCAGACCACAAAGCTACAGGTACACCAAGCAAATTTGAGCAGAAGAGTTAATATTTCGTGCCTTAAGGTAACCCTCGTGCTATTGATAGATGAAACCAGAGAAGTAGTGAATGGGTCTTTATTTCGATCTTCGCGCAGTCACAGTGGAGCGTGGGATTATCTGTTCAGACAAACAAAGGCTCTCAACATTCAATATAAGATAATAGGGAATATAACGCTTACAAAAGGTAAGGAAGTGAATGAATACTTGAACAATACTGTTTTAGCATATGCTTGGTTGTTTGGGGTCAACTCTTAACCAACCAACCTGAGCTGTTACAAATAAGCAAGAGCAAGCGAATACAGAGGCAGTTTCGGAGTCAAATCAATTAATGAGATTCAGCCACATATATATATATGGGAAAACGAATGGTTCATCGAGCGATTTTTAGAAAGTTAACATTTAAACTGGAGGGAGGGATATGTGCACAGTCCGTCACATGTGATAGGGAATACGTGTTCATACAGACATGAAGGAAATAATAATACAAAGATTAAGACAACCAGTTATTTTTGTATAACATTTCCTGTTAAATAATTTAATTGAAGGGCTTGACGAAATTGATGTCAAACAAAATTAATTGTAGGAGAGGTGCCATAAATTGAAGCTTCCGGGGATTGAAATGGACAATATAAGAGACCACAATGCGACAGAACCAAACATTGCCTTCATTAAGATTCTTTAGACTCTTCGGGAGTCGGCAGGAACGATAAATAGGATCACAACTAAATGGATACCACACTAATATGTCAAATATATGCAGGAGTGAACGGGTCTCATGTGAACTGTGCTGAAATATACTACTGATGGTCTTCTGAGGACCGGTAACTGACAGTGTCCGTCAAACTTCACAGGATCCCAATACTATCGAACGTCTAGTAAGTTAATTGTTTCAAGGAGTTAGTTTAAACTAAACCTTCTTTGTCAAGCTCGTTAGGAATAATAAATGTTCTGACCTGTTTCACGGAGTTGCCCTAATACCTAGTAAGAACTGTTGTAATAACTTGCGGGACCAGGTCGTATTCAACGATATGTGTCCACTACAGTAGCTGTATGGTGAAGAAATATGGAATTATTTATACCTGATTACTTGGCTTCATCCATTGTCAGCTTCAAAGCTTCCAGCTGACATGAAATGTGAATAAGGAAGATACGAGAGCGTATATTTAAGATGTGTTTGAATGTGTGTGTCAGACTTACAAAAGACGTAAAAATATGTATTGTACCTCAGCGTAAAACTTTACATACACAGTTATGGGACAGATCAGCATAAAATTTTTAAAACAGATAGAAACATTAATTATCTTTGTGTTTATAATGTTTATTATGTTGTATAAATCATTTTTACTCAGGACTTGGGTTGTCGTATTTCCAGATTTTTGAGCCTTCTTTCACTGAAATTTTTTCACTAAACTCTAGTTAGGAATTACCTCTGTGGCTAATCCTATTGTATGATACTAGAGTATTAAGGCTTTATTGAACTTCACTCAAAGTTAGGATATGAAAAAGTTAGCAACTTTGAGTTTTCACTTTCTACTGTAATTGTTTGCCGGTTAGTTTGATTATTGTAGAGAGAAATTTGAGAGAAATATATTGGTATTAATGTCGTTGATTCTCATGTACTGGACAGTCGTCTTTATTACCACCTTTCTCCATATGGTATCAGGCAAAATTCGAACTATATAGTTAGTCGGAGACAATGTTCACGTATACAGTATCTGTTTTCGCAGTATAGTTGTTACGGGAGAACTGAAGACATTTGGCTGATTAAAACCTTTTTACTGTGCATCAATTTTACTGTGTTTTTGGATGTGTTGGTTTTACTTAACCTTTGGACTTGTTTGTTTATATCATTCTTTTCCGATATTTTGGTTTCTTTTGTCATTGGTTTGGTATTTGGGAGTTTTTGCTCCGGGAACTTACAAAATTGAAGGTTTGTTTTGTAATTGTTATAATTATTGTTGTTAGAATGACTTTGGTCGATTATTTGTGAATTGCGAATAAACTTGGTATCTAATTTGGAGTTTTGGTTCTCTCGCCTACTTGGCTTCGTGATTTGCGAATATCGACGGCCAGTACTTCAATAGTTGAAACGGGCGAAAACTCATAATTGGACGTAACAATTGTACCGCGTGAATTATGCACAAAATTCGTTGAATCCACGCGGCTCAACAAATCTTCGTGCAGTATAGAGAAGAAAACGTTGATTTAGTACAACTGAATTAACGTTTGTTTGTTAAACCACTTTCTGCGTTCGGATAAAATATTTGAATTTCCGTTGTTTTGATCTCTATGTCCAACGTAGTAGCTTTTCATCAGAAAGAGGGACTTGGGTTGCCACTAAGATCGTTCGACTATACCATTGGTTTGAGAGTTGTAGGAAGTCATTGAGAACCATGTGCAGGAAAGATACGATTTATTTTTATCATTATTAGCCTCATTCTGTATTATTATCTTTAGCACAATATATATTTCTCAACACAATGTATTTTAGCGAGCTTCCTTTTATTATTTCTTGATCGATATTGAGCGATCACCAGTTAGATGTTAGCACTTCAGAAATAGACGTTTAAATAATGTTTACTCTTTCAATCCATACTGCCAGCAATCATGATATCTCTGATTGTATATTCCTATGAATTAGCCGAGGAAGGTTGCAAACTTTTCACAAACGCACCTAAACAGGCCACGTATTTGAGTAACATAATAGTCAGTTAAAACAACTAAGGGAACAGATAACTTGTTGAAATATCTAGATGGCAGGAACAGACAGCCCAGATGTCCAAACAGGCTGCCTTTACTCCAAGGATGCTAAAGGTCTAGCGAGTGGAATAGCTTGGATTAAAATCAGAGCAGTTGGTCAGTTATGCTAGCTGATCGATAACGGAAGTCTGCGATTCACTGTACAACACAATAACATGAGGCAGTTTCACTAATAATACACTCGATCTGACTGGTCAAGAGATGGACGTATCCATTAGATCCATATACGATCCTCAATGGATTCGATTTAATGTGGTCAAAACGTGAAGTAAGAACCATGGAGGAACTGAGGCGACTTTCCTCCATTTATTTACCTTAGGTTTTCACTGTTCAGCTGACAACCTGGGGTTAACATTTTTAATCCCTACATATGTATGTCGATTTTTGTACTGATTTATTTACAGAACATGGATACTTTTTCAACACTGCCATTTATTCGAGGTATTATCGTTGTACAATGGCTCTTTGAAAAGACTGGCTGAACGGCGCGTAAAACATATTGTATGGGTCAAGACAGCATTGTTCTAGTGCGACCGCATTAAACTTGCCTTTCAAATCTTTGCAAAGTAAGGAATCCTTAAATGTCTTAAGCAGTTTTCGCCAGAATTTCTAGATTGTTGGTGACAGTTCATGACTGAGCCTATCATCTCTTTGATGAACTTATTGAAAATAGTCGGTACTTTTACGCTAAAGCATCAAATAAAACATATCGAATACGTGAGATAGACCAACATATGTATTGCAGTTACTGGACGTTTTGGGGCATTTTATATTAGACAGTAATCTGAGTGTGAACATTACTTCTTGGATGCACAGAAGAAGTAAACCTTCGGTAGCTGACAGAGTGCCATAAGTATTGCACAACCTATTTCATAGACAGGAGTTCGATCCCGATAGTCCCTAACCTCCAATTGGCATCTTGAAGTAGTTTTAGGTAGATTCCCGCTGATAACCACTTTTCATCTACTCATCCAATGAGTTTTCACTGTATAATTTTAGGCCACTGTGAGCATTTTTGATTTTTCAATCGCTTCCTCCGCTGTTTTAATGATAGTTACAAGTGTTCATTCATTACTGGCACTTCTTGAGATTTTGGATGATTGGTTGTGTTCCATTCCATACACTGAGCAGGCATTAATTATTCAAGCTCTATCAAACATTATTGAGTAGTGGTATTTTGAGACGGCCTTGCTAAAATGTGAAGAAAAGTAACTGGAACTAACGAACTTTATTATAGATGGCCTAATAATAGACAGATCACGAATATAACGGACGGCCATTGTCAATAATATAAATATGATCAAATAATAGAACATATGATCCACTCTCTCTCATTATTCACTGATCATTGGTCATGGCCTTCTGATCCTACTACTCACTTTCAGATTCTGAATCCCTCTAATGGTTTAAATTGCATTATTCTTCCCAAGTGCTATGTCCTTTATTTCTATTGCAGGTTGACAGATAACTCACTAATCTCATCGTTGCTGATCAACTGTGGACGATCATGAGAAGCCCACAATGTCCTAAATTCTTGTGATTCGCTCAGTGTTTTCTTTTCTTACTCTGAAAACTTTAAAATTCTCTTGCGAACTCTTTGATTTGCTATCTATCCTTACTATCTCTAGACCACACACACTTGAACCAGTGCTTTATAACTTATATCATTAGTTGTCTTCATAGTAGTGTGACATACCAATTGGATATCTAGCCCATAATACGGAAGCTCTAGCCGTCTGGTGTGCCTGCAACGTAGAACTAGTAGAGTCAGTGTATTCCGACAGGGAGCCAAGATTAAAGCAATATTCACGCACATCACAAACGTAAGAGAGTCTAACGTCAAAAAAGGAGATGGAACAGAGTTTCGACCATGAGGGAGCTGCTGCATAAGTTGGGAAGTAAAGATACACAAAATTAAGAATAAAAGGGAGTGAGTAAGCGTGGTAAATAATAGTAGTAATAATAATGATGTAAATTGTCTGGCTTTTAGTGGGAGCGAGAAAAGCATCGTGAGCAGAAAACGTTATTTTATATGGCCAGTGTATGACATGGTGTTGGTCAGTGTGACATGGTGTCATATTATGAAAGAAAGCTGTGCAGGTCTGGCTTCTGTTGGTCCTTCACGACTCCCTGGCTGGGGTCCTAGAGATGGTGCAACACAGTGGTTAGAGACGTTATCAGATATGGCTCAGAATAGAAACCAATCGCGATCCTGCTGTAACCTTCTTTTACTTTCTGCACAGAGTGGTTATAACCTCCTTAACTGATATAGTTCTTCTGGTTGTACATTTCCGTTTCCCTCACTATTACTTTTTTATATATATATGCATCTTACCCCTTTCTCTTCCCATTTCCATTGTTTCGTATGGCGCATATAAATCTGGTGCCCCCTTGCACCAATATTTATATGTTTAAATAAATACACAAAAGGAGAGAGAGTGGCGTTAACGACCAGTAAACTTGATGGTGGGGAGATAACCTCGATCCACACATGTCTGTAGGGCAGAACAATTTGGTAAAATACGGCTCTTTATGGTCAAATGGGATATCACGAACCAATGGTACTGATGATACTTTATTACACAAATTACCTTTTTAAATCATGTCTGTAATTTGGGATCGACCTTACTTCATACCGAGAAATCCTATTACAATAAAAAATGGACAACTACGTTAAATGGTAATGCACTCATGATTCTTAAGAAGTTGTTACAATAGAAACGAGTTATTATTCTTATTATTCACAAACATCTCATGGGTACGCAAGTGTTGTGAAGAAATTATTTCGGGTTTCTTCGAAAATGTGACAATACACAAGTTTCAATAGTGTTGACATAAAATCTGCTATATCTGAAAAAGAGAAAGGAAAAAGAAAAATAATAGCGATACAAGAATAATAATAAATCCGGTTCTGTGTAATTGAGAAGAACATAGAGTTGATTATAAGGAACGAAAGGGAGAAAATAAAGGAATAATAATAATTGCCATGAAGAAAACTATTCGTGTATCCAGATACGGTGATTTCCTTGCTACATTTAAAACGTACACATAATCTCAAACATTTAGCTCTTTTGAATCACCTCTACATATATAATCTCTATCCATCCATCACCATACTTTCGGCTTCTTCTGTTTAGTCCCTCAAATGCGCTTGCTCAAAAATTGACCTAATAAAAGAGAATAAGTTTAGGTAGTCATACTTTACTTATTCCGTCACAAATGAATAAAATTCACTAGTCATGAACCCCCTCACTTCTGCTTCTCATCCTTCCCTTTCTCTCATTTTCAGCACCCATTCGGTATACCTCTGAAAACACCTATTGAGCATATGACTTCGTCAAACACTTTTATTAATACCTTGGATTATTTATTTGGAGACACCATCGAGAGGCACAAAATAAAAAAGTTGATGCCCTCAGTTGACTGGTTATGCATTCACTGCAGTATTTCTTGTTACAAACAGCTCTGGACCTTACTCGCATCCGTTCTCGATCATCAGTTGCTTGTCGCAACGCGACCTCTACGAGGCGCGCCGACACATATATCGACATTCCAGTCTACTGACGCCCATATCCTAATGTACGAAAATGTATTCCCGCGTTTCTCTAACCAGTGTGTTTCATAACATTACTGCCTTACTTATAACAATAAACCATATGGCATTTGTAACAGCTTGATCATGCCCGCAAGCTGGCAAGCCCCATGTAACATATTGTGGTCTGAGAATATATATTTATTATTAGAACGTGTGAAGTGGCTCTGAGGTGTCAAACAACCATAAAAATCCCGTTATAGTAAGTAGACTTTAGAAAGTACTTTTATTTCAATCAGATAAGGGGTAAAGCTTGTTAGTCTACCGTAGCCTTTACAGCATGTCATCCATAATAGCTATTTGAATGATAATTATTGCTACTTTCTAAAGAACTGTGTGAAATAAAGACCAAATTGAATTGCTTAAGGGATATATGGTTGGCAAATTCAAGATGTTATCGGGTCCATTTTTAACATTTCTAGCATTTCAGAGGGTTGCGAAGATGTAGTATTCAGTTAAGATGTGTTGGGCTAAATGGCTCATTTGTTATGGAAATTTCACCAGATCAAGTTCAATGCACTCGATAAGTATTTAATGAACGTTCAGGTTCAATGTGTAACTGAATGCTGAGGACTCTGCTCCTCCAAAGGATAAACCAGCGTTTTCATTTACTGGTCTTTAATCACCTAAATAGGTGACTAATTCGATGTGTTTGGGTAACACGATACCTGTGATAGGGGCCAGGATTTCTGTTACAACGAAAAATGAATGTGCCCATATGTGGAATTGCTTTGGAACAAAAATGATTTTTCCTCGTCATGTGATAAGTTTTCATTGCTTGCTTATGGACTGAAAACTGCTTCCTTAAATTTATCCGTTAGGTTTGTGGGAAGGATGCTGACTAGTATGGCATTAAAAAGGATGCCGAGTGTTCGTCAATACTTCAGTGATACATAAAGTTAGGCCATCTTCACCACTTATGATTGCATCTAGCATAGGTTTCTCAGCAAACATATCTTCTGATATTAGTACAGCTTCATGTTGCCCGTGATGCTCTTTGATTATTTTGAGAGTACAAGGAGATATTACTAGGAAGTCTGTGGTTGTTTTATGATCGGCAAAACCTAAGTGTTAAAGGATTCTATTGACTGGTATGATCCAAAGTGAATGGGTTCTAGTTAATCCACTGAGTTGTTTGGAGGCATAACAAGAACTGCCAGAAGTTGTTGCCAAAACTTTTAAATGGATGCCTATCTCAACACAACCTTCTCGAAATACTTCTGCTTGCGAACCATTTGATAGTTCAATGTGGTGAAACAATTTATAGTACCGTCATTGATTGGCTGTACTACTTTTTCAGTTAGCAGTCTTACAGTCCGTAGGATTCAGTGACATCAGCTTTAAAGAGATTTGATGAGACCTACCAGTTTAGATCACACAGTAATTGCCTTACAAATAATAGAAGCTGACCCTTTATGTCCGATACTGGAAACTTGGTTCGTCGTATCAGTACTATGCCCTTATTTGATTGAGTTAAAGTAGAATAATCCGTGATGCAGACTTACTTGCGACCGTTGCCCCTCGTAGAGCAGCATAGGCCGCCCACCATCATTCTCTATCTCACTATGTTCTGAGTAATTCTTTCAAGTTGTTTCCAGCTGCTATTCATTTTTTTGATGCAGAGGATAAGGGATTTTTAGTTGGATGACATTTGAAGTATGTTTAGTCCAAAAATACATATCAAGTCGTACAAAGTAGGATAAAAGTTCGCTGGTAAGACGGAGAAAAAGTTGACAAACTCATCTTGGAAATACCTAACCAAGGTCATTTTTATGTAGATATTTTTGTTACAATTGAATTTGCCAATACTTTAATGATAACAATAGGTTGGCTGCCTGGCAATGTAGTTGTTACTAATTCTGGCGATATAGCTGTTGTAGAACAAGCGTATGGATGGAACGGAAACTACTGAACCGATTATCTAGAAGAAGAGCTTGAAACACTGCTTGTGCCGATGACTGACCCAATACCTTTACCCAAGTTGCGTCTGTAAAAGTTGACCCAGGAATGATATCGAGTTCCTGTCAAGCTCTTTAGTTTGGTGAGATACCTGCATATGGAAATTTGACATAATTTTTTCCTTCGGAAAGCTTTGCTAAATACACTGATCTATATAAGTAAATTGTTAGAGGAAGATAGCCTACGGATTGGATGTTGTATAGAATAACCTTGAGACCCGGTAGCGGTTTCAACCCATCGCGTCGTCAGTCAGTAACATGTGTTCATGGAGTTCCTGATGGATTATTAGTCACAGAGCAGCTGTAGCATGGGTAGTGAAAATAGGTTTAAAATACATAACCATGGATCACGTTTGGTTTTGTGAATACTGCTCCTTAGCTGAAGGGAACGAAAGTAGAAAGCTTTTCCCAACACAAAGAGATTTTGTTAGTCATATCCGAGCACACCATTTAGTTCGCAAGTTTAGAAATGATGTGGAAACGTTTATCTGCCGGTGAGTCCAGTTGTGTTATTTTAGATGTTAGAATGATTTCATGTCCGGTCAACATTTTTCCATGTCAATTTAAATTAGTGTGTAGGGTTAGCGAGAAGCAAGCAGGATTAGGTGCTTATCATACAGCAAAAAGGTCCCTTCAACATTATTGTGAAGTGTGGTAGACACAATGCTTCCTGGTACGACACCTTGAGGTATCTGTACAACTGTATAGAAAGCCGCTCCAAAAACATGGATCGTGGTAAAACTCCTTATATTGATCAGTCAGTTATTGTAGGCGATACTATGTTTCGCTTAAATAATGGAAATTTGCTGCCCACATACCAAAATAAATGTGTGATCCTGATTCCAGTTCAAAAGAATTCCAAGGGTCCATTGGATTGTTACAAATATTATAGCTCCCTTACTGGGATTACTTATTCACAATAATACTTCAAGCTATTGAGGAAGTAGAAAATCGCAATATGAAAAATTGCTCAACGAGTAAGGTTGCTCGATATTTAACAAAATTCACACCACAAACTTTGCAAGGGTGAGATGTGGTGTCATAAAGAATTAAATTATGGACCGAATCGATCAGGAAATAACTCAGAAACTTGAGAATGATTATTTCACTTGATCAACTAGTTAATCTTATGTAATATGAAACAGTACATTAGCTCAGGTTATCATCCCACGTTAGCATAGCGAGACTAAACTTTTCCAAGACAAATTCCAGAGCACTAAGAGTATTAACGATTATTTCCTTTTCTCTTTTCACTTGAGCACTTGTTTAATCTTATGGCCATAGTAAACACTTAACACGTGAGGTCGCTACTTATCCGTCGTTGATAAATATGTACGGTGAGAGATAACGTTATTTTAAGTTCTAAAACAGGTTCTTGTCTAAATTGTCGACTTGCATACGAAACATGTTTCTCATATAAAGCATCTTAAAGGGTAATGTGAGAACTAAATCAACAATCAGATAGTGCTTCTGCCTAATAAACTTAAGTCTGTGTTGTAAGTTCTTTGAACCACCGGGATTTGATATGAATGATTGCAATACATTCTAATAATACGAAGAACAACATAATTTTATCCTTAGCTACGATTTTATTATATTGCAAAACGGTTTCAAACACATTGGACTACACCTCTACTTACTACAGGTCGTTCAACTTACAGTGAGTTATAACCAACGTATAAACAGCTACAATTGTGAACCGATCCAAGTTTTTAATAGTTGTTTACGTTATCACTAAAAAATTTAAAATGGTATAAAATTTTTGGCAAATGTGTCCTGGTTTCATGTTGTAAAGGCTTGTTACCAATTTATGAAATCCTACAGACTCTGTTTACAGAAAATACACAACTGACCACTCCAAATCAATAGGCAATAATCTATTGAATTGGTCCCGCACTGTTTCACTCTACTCCCATAGACTTCTCTTAGTCATACTGCACGCTTTCTCGTAACCATGTCTTGACCCCATCTGCCACACTACAGCACGACAAAATGAAATTAACATGATAAATAACAAAGTAATCAAAATAGTGTAGTGACCATGACAGTGATAAAGACTAAGGAAAGTATGTTTCAAAAAAACGGGGAGGGTATGCACGAAAGATTATTGAAGTTCAATATCTAGAGAATGATAGGTAATAAGTTTAGCTGCTTTATTGTGGCTTATTCTGAACCGTATAACCAACATTCCCAACCGCTGCTAGTGGTTATTACACGGAACTCAACCAAGTAATATAAATCTACTAGCCTGGCTTAAACTGACAGTAAGTGACTTCATTTACAAACGTCACTTCTTGGTTTGGCCATTCCTAGCCTTCATCCAGTCTATCACATCAGCTAGCATCACTTGACTAGGTAGAGAGTTGTTGGATATGTTTCCTAAGCACCTTAGTGATTGACACCTAAGTGGTATCTGTTGTGGGAAGATCAAAAAGGCTATCCTCAGAAGCTGATAATTTCGAATATTTTCGAACATATTTAGCAGATCACTTGGATAGAGAAGTTACAGTTGTAACATAGTTATGACGCCTCACTTGGAAATCCTCCAAGTTTTGTAGAAATCGATGTGTTGGGTTTTAAAGTACACAAAACTAGATACTTAATTTCTTTAACTGTGTGTAGTCATGGGTAATAATATGACTTATGGACAGTCACCGTTATATCCGGAGACTGCTTTCTATTTAATAAAATGTCATGCTGGTTGTCTGAAGGAAACACCTTACTGCTGTCACACCTCTGTACAGTCAGCAGTACGACTTCGCCTTCGGACCTTAGGTTTGCTGCTTTTAGTCTCACCGCTCCTCAACCGACCTGTCTAGCATGGTAGGACCTTGAGGAACGATTGTTCCAGCCAGTATAGCTTGATTGGTTCATCACGATAGGCAAGCCCGATCAACACGTCAAGGTAGCAGCAACGGTCGGGAGGTACAAGATATGCTTACAATATACTCTAGTTTCTACCAACAACCTCGCTGACTTTCCTACTCTCATTGTAATAAGATAAGCATTCTCATGAACTATATACTATTTAGAGATGGATAGTGGCTAGCAGTGGAATCAAGGACGCGCGTTTCGTCCTATTTGGGACTCGTCAGCTGGATGTACCTGCACCTCAGAGTTGATGTTCATTCTAGGACTCGAACCTAGTACCCTTGCTTCAAACGCCATCGCGTTATCTACTCGGCCACTGAGTCCTGATAACCACTTGCTTGTGCGATGGGGTGAAGTTTAAATTCAATTAAATTCAATTGCTTACCATGATTGTGAATTATGGCTATATCGAGGCAATACGCACAATATGCACATATGCCAATTAGAGACTGACCAGTTGCAGTCCTAACACATCGATGGGAAGATTCAAACAAACAATACTAATTGAATTTATATACATTTT
The DNA here is from genome assembly GCF_000237925.1 of Schistosoma mansoni. Lineage (NCBI taxonomy): Eukaryota > Metazoa > Platyhelminthes > Trematoda > Strigeidida > Schistosomatidae > Schistosoma > Schistosoma mansoni. Next base: position 12,800,860 of record NC_031495.1, read on the forward strand.
ATTTTATTTAAACACATAAATATTGGTACAAGGAAGCACCAGATACATATGCGCCACACAAATCTCACTCGATTTACGTGAGGGCTGTGATGCTGCCCAGGTACCCAAGCTGAGGCAGGTGGTTTTCTTAGCGGGCCACACCCGGAGCCTTCGACCTAAAGGTCTAACCCACAACGCAGTGGTGCATCGTGAGGATATGCAGTTTCATGGCAGCTGGTGACCAACAATTGGTTCATACACCATTTGTTCCCTCAGGATACTGGAGCCCATGTGCACCATTGGTTTGGAATCAGGGTTTTCCAACTCCCCCAGGTGAACTTTTCGTGTTCGCCAACCCGGTTAAAGTGCCGGACATTCGCTTTTCGCCCTCTCACTTCCGTGAACAACACCCCAGCCACTGTGGGAAGGCAGTGAGTAGAACTTCCTTGACAGAGGCTATATACGCGTGGCCATGTGAGAGCATTTCGAGAGGGAGAGCGGACTGTCCCCACTCTCGGCCGTACCAGGGCATTTGGGGGCACTATATACTAAAATGCCTGATAATTTGAGCTTTGCTCTACCTTTGATTTTGGAAGCCAGGTAGTTTGACTATCTCATAGTCAGTCAGCTACAACGTAGGACCAGGCACATTTATGCATCGGTCCAAGTTGCCATACTCCGTTAGCACAACAAGATGAACACCGGATTCATAGAAGTAGTTAATTTAGTGGTGGTAGTATATAAAAGATAGGTTGTATATAAGGATATAGTACAGGAAGGAAGACAAATGTGAAGCAATTTTAATCTCAAGGTTTAAGGGAAGATAAAGAGTGTATAAACCTACGCCATTGTGATCGATTCTGAGCCATGTCACCCAGAGTCTCCAACCATTGGTTACGATAGTCACGCGGACCCCAACCAAGTAGTCTGCATCTACCAACGTGGCTCAGACTAGAAGTTGGTGACTTCAAGCACAGATGCCACGTTTTGGTTTAGCCGCCCCTAACTTTCTTCCAACCATCCCCTACACTAGTCAGCATAGCGCGTCGTGGTAATCGGTGTTCAGGCATACGTAACACGTGGCCCAACCATCTCAGTCGATGAAGATTCATGACCTCATCAACTGATTTACCATCATTCCCTAATACCCTGCGTCTAACCTCACTATTACTTACCCGGTTATCCCAGCAGATGCAAGCAATATTTCTAAGGCATCTGTGGTCAAATACTAGTAACTTGCGTATATCTTCTACTCTTAATGGCCATGTTTCACAACCGTAAAGTAAAAGAGAGCTAGCTGCTACACAGTATGCTCGTCCCTTAATTGATAGACGGATATCTCGCCTTCACCATAGGTGACGTAAGTTGGCAAAATCCAAACGGGATTTTTGAATCCGTGTAGAGATTTCATCAGACACCAACCCATTAGGGCTGATCAGACTTCCAAGATAAGTGAAGTTGTTTTTGATGTTGGTTTGTTCTCTGAGCTGGATGGTTTGGTCGTGGAGCTTTCATTGTCCTTCTGAACGACATCATCAGCACAAACTTCGGGTAGAAGTGAAGTGTTTGAATTTCTCCACATGTGATTCACAGCTTGTCCTCTGCACCTCGATGTTGATTGGTTCTTATTGACCTTAAATCTGTCATTGTTTATTTCTTTGTTTTGGTTGTATCTCCTATTGGTTTGATCTTTGTTCCTATGTTCCTACATAATTTTCTTGATTGGTTGATAGATTGGATTGATTTCAATATGTTTGTTTATTGCTGATTGACCTGAGTGCCAAGCTTCTAAAAATTCTCTGGTATTTTTGGAATTGCCTCTGTCCAAAATCTGCACATTTTCCCAGTCGAATGTATGTCCGTAGTTGTCCACGTGTATTGATATGAGTGAAGAAATGTCGTGGCGTTTGACTGCTAATTGGTGTTCATGTAGGCGAAGATGCAGGGGGCGTCCACTTTGTCCAATATAGTGTTTGTTGCAGTTGGTACAATTTATCTTGTAGATGACGTTTGTTTTGTCCTCTTTTGCCATTTCATCTTTTGGTTTGCATAAGATTGAGTGGAGGGACATTGTTGGTTTGTGGGCTACACCTATTCCGAAGGTTTTTAGCAGCCTTGTTGTCGTTTCCGATATGCCCTTTATGTATGGTAGGGTGATCCTTTTGTTGATTTTTATACTTGATTTCGTTTCTGATGGTGTGTGGACTGGTATTTCTTGATGAAATTGATTGGGTAGCCGTTCTTTTGAAGAATGGTTTTCAGGTGTTTTTCTTCATTTTTTCGTGCTGTGATTGTATTGCAGTGTGTTCTCACCCTCTTGAACAAAGTTTGTACACAGTTGATTTTGTGAGTTCTTGGGTTTTTGTTATTGTAGTTGAGAATTTGATCGGTGTGGGTCGGCTTCCTGTGCACTTGAGTCTCTAGTTTTCCTGTGTCAGTTCTGGTGATTAATACATCTAAGAATGGTAACTTGTTGTCCGACTCTTGTTCCATTGTGAACTTGATGTCGTTGAAGACGTTGTTGATCTGCTTGTATGGGTTTTTAGTTCCTCCTTTTTGACGATGACGAATGTGTCGTCTACATAACGAATCCAAATTTTTGGTTTGATCACTGGTAGAATTGTGGTTTCTAGTCGTTGCATTACTGCTTCCGCGATGAGTCCTGATATTGGTGATCCCATTGGTGTCCCTTTTGTTTGTTTGTAGATTTTGTTATTGAATTGGAAATATGTTGTTAGACATAGATCTATGAGTTCAAGTAGGCTTTGACTTTGAGGTTTCGTGTATTTCGCGAGGTTTTCGTCGTTGGTTAGAAGCAAGGACAGAGTTTCTTTTGCTAGGTTTGGTTCAATTGAAGTGAATAGTGCTGTTACATCGAAGGATATCATTAGTTCGTCGTCGTTGATTTGAATGTTCCTAATCTGATCAAGGAATTGTGTGGCTGGTTTGATGGAGTGGTTCGACGAATCTACTAAATGTTTCAGTATTCTTGAGATTTCTCTTGATAAATTGTACGTTGGTGTTCCTGGTAGTGCTACAATTGGACGTAGTGGGATGTTTGGTTTGTGTATCTTTGGTCTGCCGTAGAACCGAAGGAGTACTGGTCCATTAGATTTCATTCTCCATTGATCTTGCTTCGTTATTTCTCCTGCTTTGACGAGTTTATTTAAAGTTTTGGAAATGCGATTGTCTAGTTTTTGACTGGATTTATGTCCATCGGTTTGTATGTACTTTTGTCCTCGAGTATTTTCTCGGCTTTCTTGATGTATTCTTCTTTGTCCATAATCACCATGGTACGTCCTTTGTCTGCTGGAACGATGAAAATATCTTTTCTGGTTCTGAGTTTCTTCGAAGCTGTTTGTTCTTGTGACGTCAGTTGGTTGTTGCCCTTCATCCGTTGAGTTAGTGGTACTATAGATTGTCTTATTTCCTGTTGCGTTTCCTCACTTATTCCGGAAGTTTTGAGTGATGGCTCTAGTGCTGCGTAGAATGCTAGTTTTGAGGCATCGTTTGTATTGTAATTTAATCCTTTTCGGAGTAGCTGTTCTTCTGTGTTTGTTAGTGGTTGTTTTGATAGGTTGACCACGCTGTTGTTTGTGTTTTCTTCTATAGTTGGTTTTGAGATTTTGATTATTTTCTTTTTAAGGATGTTTCCTCTTTTTTCTCTGTGTCGTTTGCATAATGTTTCGATGGCTGTTGTCAAGGTTTCGAAATGTTCTGATGTGAGTGTCTGTTGTAGCTTCCTCTTTTGGTCCTCTATGACATGTTGGTATTTGCGGATCCTGTAATGTGCGTCCGTTATCATTAGATGAACCATTTTTCTTCCACTTTGCTCAGCTATTTTCCATCCTAATGGGCAGTTGATTGGAGGTCTGTATCTTACACTTGTTGGCAGAACATGCTGGCGAATGCACTCGTGGAAAAAATATAGTTGTTCTCGAGTGGAAGCTTGCCTTTTGGCGAAATTCTCCCATTTTCGAACAACGAGAAGCGTACTACGCTCGTATGATTTTGAGATGGTGGAGAAGATTTGTAGCTCATATGGATGATTTTGATGTTGGTTTGTTCTCTGACCTGGATGGTTTGGTAGCTGAGCCAAGCGGAAGAAAAATGGTTCATCTGTTGATAGCGGACGCACATTACAGGATCCGCAAATACCAACATGTCATAGAGGATCAAAAGAGGAAGCTGCAACAGACACTCACATCAGAACATTTCGAAACCTTGACAACAGCCATCGAAACATTATGCAAACGACACAGAGAAAAAAGAGGAAACATCCTTAAAAAGAAAATAATCAAAATCTCAAAACCAACTATAGAAGAAAACACAAACAACAGCGTGGTCAACCTATCAAAACAACCACTAACAAACACAGAAGAACAGCTACTCCGAAAAGGATTAAATTACAATACAAACGATGCCTCAAAACTAGCATTCTACGCAGCACTAGAGCCATCACTCAAAACTTCCGGAATAAGTGAGGAAACGCAACAGGAAATAAGACAATCTATAGTACCACTAACTCAACGGATGAAGGGCAACAACCAACTGACGTCACAAGAACAAACAGCTTCGAAGAAACTCAGAACCAGAAAAGATATTTTCATCGTTCCAGCAGACAAAGGACGTACCATGGTGATTATGGACAAAGAAGAATACATCAAGAAAGCCGAGAAAATACTCGAGGACAAAAGTACATACAAACCGATGGACATAAATCCAGTCAAAAACTAGACAATCGCATTTCCAAAACTTTAAACAAACTCGTCAAAGCAGGAGAAATAACGAAGCAAGATCAATGGAGAATGAAATCTAATGGACCAGTACTCCCTCGGTTCTACGGCAGACCAAAGATACACAAACCAAACATCCCACTACGTCCAATTGTAGCACTACCAGGAACACCAACGTACAATTTATCAAGAGAAATCTCAAGAATACTGAAACATTTAGTAGATTCGTCGAACCACTCCATCAAACCAGCCACACAATTCCTTGATCAGATTAGGAACATTCAAATCAACGACGACGAACTAATGATATCCTTCGATGTAACAGCACTATTCACTTCAATTGAACCAAACCTAGCAAAAGAAACTCTGTCCTTGCTTCTAACCAACGACGAAAACCTCGCGAAATACACGAAACCTCAAAGTCAAAGCCTACTTGAACTCATAGATCTATGTCTAACAACATATTTCCAATTCAATAACAAAATCTACAAACAAACAAAAGGGACACCAATGGGATCACCAATATCAGGACTCATCGCGGAAGCAGTAATGCAACGACTAGAAACCACAATTCTACCAGTGATCAAACCAAAAATTTGGATTCGTTATGTAGACGACACATTCGTCATCGTCAAAAAGGAGGAACTAGAAAACACCTACAAGCAGATCAACAACGTCTTCAACGACATCAAGTTCACAATGGAACAAGAGTCGGACAACAAGTTACCATTCTTAGATGTATTAATCACCAGAACTGACACAGGAAAACTAGAGACTCAAGTGCACAGGAAGCCGACCCACACCGATCAAATTCTCAACTACAATAACAAAAACCCAAGAACTCACAAAATCAACTGTGTACAAACTTTGTTCAAGAGGGTGAGAACACACTGCAATACAATCACAGCACGAAAAAATGAAGAAAAACACCTGAAAACCATTCTTCAAAAGAACGGCTACCCAATCAATTTCATCAAAAAATACCAGTCCACACACCATCAGAAACGAAATCAAGTATAAAAATCAACAAAAGGATCACCCTACCATACATAAAGGGTATATCGGAAACGACAACAAGGCTGCTAAAAACCTTCGGAATAGGTGTAGCCCACAAACCAACAATGTCCCTCCACTCAATCTTATGCAAACCAAAAGATGAAATGGCAAAAGAAGACAAAACAAACATCATCTACAAGATAAATTGTACCAACTGCAACAAACACTATATTGGACAAAGCGGACGCCCCCTGCATCTTCGCCTACATGAACACCAATTAGCAGTCAAACGCCACGACATTTCTTCACTCATATCAATACACGTGGACAACTACGGACATACATTCGACTGGGAAAATGTGCAGATTTTGGACAGAGGCAATTCCAAAAATACCAGAGAATTTTTAGAAGCTTGGCACTCAGGTCAATCAGCAATAAACAAACATATTGAAATCAATCCAATCTATCAACCAATCAAGAAAATTATGTAGGAACATAGGAACAAAGATCAAACCAATAGGAGATACAACCAAAACAAAGAAATAAACAATGACAGATTTAAGGTCAATAAGAACCAATCAACATCGAGGTGCAGAGGACAAGCTGTGAATCACATGTGGAGAAATTCAAACACTTCACTTCTACCCGAAGTTTGTGCTGATGATGTCGTTCAGAAGGACAATGAAAGCTCCACGACCAAACCATCCAGCTCAGAGAACAAACCAACATCAAAATCACCCACCTGAGCTACAAATTTTCTCCACCATCTTAAGTGAAGTTGTCGACGCTTTCGACTACTTCATTTCCTATCCTTAGTTCAGGTTTTGACGCAGGCCAGTCTTGAAGTAACAATTTACATTTAGATGGGGAGAAACGCATCCCAAATATCTTGCCATTATTACTCAGTTCTACCAGAAGACTCTGCATTTTGTTAGCGTCTTAACCAAACAGGACTATGTCATCTGCGTATTCGAAGTCGCTTAGTGTAACCCCCGGTTGATCAATTCCTGATTAGTCTGAGAGATCAATCCCTGAAAATTCAGTCGACGAGAGTGTTATTTCCAGCAACAGGTCTATAATGAAGTTAAACAAAAATGGGGATAGTGGACAGCCTTGATGGACACCACTTGAGGTTGTAAAATCATATGACAGTTCGCCATAAGCTCTCACTCGACCGGTACTGTTCGAGTAAAGAGCCTTCACAAGGTTTATGTACTTCTGAGGTACACCTTTCAATGACAGACACTGCCACAGAACCTCTCGGTCTACAGAGTCAAATGCTGCTTTTAAGTCAAGAAAAATTATCATTGTCGGACGCCGATAAGCATGTCTGTGCTCTAAAGCTTGACGAATGGTGAATATGTGGTCGATACAGCCACGACCAGGTCTGAAGCCAGCCTGATTTTCTCGTGTTTGCAGTTCACGAGTCTTAGTTAGGCGCCCGATAATTATTGAGGCTAGTATTTTAGATGCTACGTTAGTCAGACTAATCCCTCTATGGTTATCGCAGGATGGTTTGGACCCCTTCTTATATATTGGGACAATAAGTGATTGTGACCAGTCGGATGGGATTACGTCCAACTCCCAGATTTTAGTCAGAATATTAGTCAACCTAGTCGCTAAAATTGGGCCACCATATTTAAAGACCTCAGGAGCCAATCCATCTGGACCACCTGCTCTTCCTCGTTTCAGATTACCTATAGCCTTTTGAACTTCAAGTAGGGTCGGGGGGCCTACTTCAATGTTCCATTCAGGTTTTCTGGGAATAGTGGGTAGTTGTGCAGTAGCTGAAGGCCAGCTAAACTGCTAAACTGTGATGAGTTTACGCGAATTCATCAGTGAAATAGACTTAGAAGAAATCCATTGGTTTTTTGGAGCCCTATGGTTTAAATGACTAATAGATGTTACTGCTGTTTCCACAGCTGTTCGTATGTCTTTCCAAGCAGCATCTGGGTCAGTCTTGTTTACAGAACTGCCTAGATGTGAACTCAGTTGTTTCTGGAATTCGCATTCGGCTTTCTCGTCCTCCAGTTCAATCCTAATGGGTCTTCTTAGTGTACTTTTCCTGCGTCCATTGAGGCGCAGACAAATGCGTGCTCGTATTAAAGCGTGATCAGAGTCTAAACAAGTATTCCAATACGAGCGACAATCTTCTATTGAGCCTCTCCAACGATGACTGATGACAATATGGTCTATTTGAGTCCATCGTTGGTTTGGTGCAGGTGGCCGCCATGTTAGACGATGTCTCTCCTTATGTTTAAAATTAGTGCTTGCTAAAAATAAACGATTGTCTGAGCATAGTTGCAACAGACGATTACCATTATCGGTTCGTTGAGCCGGAATACTAAAACACCCACCTAAATGTCTTTCTGTTTGATGTAAGCTGCCTACCTGGGCATTAAAGTCACCCGCTACGACTACTATGCCTGAGCGCTTAGCTTTCTGAAGAAGCTCAGAGAGCTTTCTGTAAAAGTCATCTTTCACTTCATCATGGCTGCAGTCAGTGGGAGCGTAGGCAGAAACGACGAAAAGGCAACGACGTGTGTCCCTATCCTTCGAGTTCTTACGGAGCCATTTAGCCGGACAGCACATAGGCGACTGTTAACGGGGATCCATTCTAGTAGTGCCTGTTCTGCCCTTGTACTTAGTGCTATGCCTACACCTGCAAGTCCGTGAGAACTAGCCAACGGGTCGCCAGATACACGGAGGGTGTATTTCGTTGGCTGTCCATTTTGGCGAGGTGAGGTCAAGTGAATGACCACACTGGGATCCTGTATGCGTGTTTCGGAGACACAGCATACATCAATGGTACGAGATTCTAGGGTTTTAGCTGAGGAGGCCTGTTGACCGATTTGACTTAAAGTACGTACGTTGAAGGCTCCAATGTGTAGTTTGGAGCGAGGTTTTAGTAGACGTGGGACAGCGTTTCGCGCACTAGAATCGTTGGCCATGGTGACACTTGAGGAGGAAACCGAAAGAGGAAATTTAGTGTTGAAAGTCAAGATAGAAGGAATAGTAGGAATTGAAGAAGAAAAGTTAGACTATGAATACAGTGGTCTTGAGTGCTGTTTGAGGTATGAGGGCAGTTATCACTTCCCGGTTGCCCACACCGTGGAAGGGTTCTTCTAAAGACACCTGAAAAGGAAATTGGGTTAGAAGTGGTCTTAATGACCTGAGAGCGTGACCGCAGTGCCCAAGGGACAACTGCTTGAGGTCGGTCACACACAACCTTTTTGTGGGTAGTTTTTGTGTTAGCTCCGTTCTTTAAAGGACCTTACCGCCGGAGACGAAAATCCGTGGGATAAGGCGAGGTGTGCATTTTTAGGGTCGACCTTTTCTAACCCCACCCCTCCTTTTGGGAAGGCAGTATTGCTGTCATGCTGGTTGTCTGAAGGAAACACCTTACTGCTGTCACACCTCTGTACAGTCAGCAGTACGACTTCGCCTTCGGACCTTAGGTTTGCTGCTTTTAGTCTCACCGCTCCTCAACCGACCTGTCTGGCATGGTAGGACCTTGAGGAACGATTGTTCCAGCCAGTATAGCCTGATTGGTTCATCACGATAGGCAAGCCCGACCACCACGTCAAGGTAGCAGCAACGGTCGGGCAAACCATGATTCGAAATATAGAATGCAAGTAACCTGACCCGGAAACACCCGCTCACAGGCTTTTCGTAATTACAAACAATCTTTCTTTGGACTATATCACTGTGTTGTTTTATTTTTGTTTCTTGCTTTGATTTTATTATTTACTTTACTCAACAGCTTGTCTCACCTGAATGCCGTGACTTGTATGATTGACACTAAATCGTTAAATGATCACTGTATTAGGTTTTCCGTCAGCGCTAAATCACAAGGTGTTTTACGTATGTGATATGGTAGTCAGTCAGTCACAACGTAGAACCTGTACGTATGCACATCGGCTCAAGTTGCCATACCACACTAGCACTGAGATAAAATTATCAGGCCAAATCCTAGAATAGTATAGGTAATAAAAGTATAAGTGGTAATATAGAAGATTAGGTACCAAAGATACGACTCGAGAAGAAAATATAAATTAGCGAAATAAAAACAAAGAAAGCTATGAGGAATTTAGAATCTGAGGATTTAAGGAAATACAAAGAATGGATGCACCTGCGCCATTGCAAACAATTTTGAGCCATGTCATTCAAAGTCTATAACCATTGGTTACGATAACTTCGCTGATCACAACCAGGTAATCTGTACCCGTTTTGAAATGAATAAGTCCAATTGTCAATGACTTCATCGACTGATGGTATGTTTTCGTTTGGCCGCCCATAGCTTCAACCTGCTCTTGCACCAGAAAACCGCCCTATCTAATGTGGTGGATTTTTGTGTTCCAGTTAACGTCACAGATGAGATGACACTCAGCCACTCATTTGGAACACTTATTGCTTCAATAATATTGATAGATTTTCTGATAGTAAACTAATCACTAATAAGACCTTTATTATGTTTATCCATTGAAGACTAATTAAATTCACTATCTGTTCAAAATACCTAGACATTTCAGCATGATATATATACAAATATGCAAGATATAAGGCGTTTGCTGCCAGAATATTCAACAATAAATGATATTTACACAACATTTTACGATTCTCTGTTTGTAGTTGGAATTCATCGCCGTTTCTTCCGTGAACTTTTAAACTAAGCTAGTAATCTGTTTTCTGTTAATATCGGTTGATTCGTTTTTTATCATCGTTTCAGGTATGGCCCGAATAATTCGTGTCTTCTATCCAATGGTCTGGATAGTGTTGAGAAGAGTTATTCATCTCATGATTCCTTATTCACAAGTCAGCGTGACTATGAAAGACATTTAGTTGGGTTTCATCTTCTAAAACATCCTGTATACAAACATCCAGATGTAAAATCTCCGCTCCCAATACCCCCCGTTTCTTCTCACTATAATGGTAAATTTGTTTCATCGACTGTAAATTCTATTTTAGGGTTCTTTATTCATTCCTTCTTTGTTTTATTCTCAAAAAATAATTATATTTTTAAAACCCCTTCGTTAGGTTTACGATGAAGGCAAGTTAATGGGTTTCTAATTAAGAGTAATACAGTACGCTCATAACAAACATCATTCATTTAGTAATATAAACAAACATTCGACTAGACGACTTTAATTCATGAATTTATCTTGAATACTCTAACTTTCAGAATACGGTTGATTAAATAATTCTGTTTTTGTACAATCCAGGGATGATAGTTTCGTGCACACAGGAAGCGAATTTCACTTAATAATCCAGCAATCATTAGTTTTTAGTAGATTTTATCTTGTCTCTTACAAACTATTACGTAAACCAGAAGTTTGGTTTATAAACTTTTTTGTTATGTTTATAATTTATGTTCACACTCATGTATATGTAAAACGTTTGCTCATTTCACCCGCAAATCTCAATGAGTTGTCTTGTACGTTTTAGATTAATTTGTTCTAATATTTAATATTTCTCCAATCAAAATTGTGATTATGTTGATCAACTTATCGTACGTCTAGTAATCCCACGTCAGTGTAGATCTATTCAATGATTTTGTAGGTATCATTACCAAGTTTTGATTTGATAATTTTTAATAAATTGAGCATTGGGTAGATTGTTATAAATAAACTAATATATTTGTAATATCCCAATGAGTAGAAAAATTAGATTTTCTGACGTTTCGTGACTTAGTGTAAGCCACTTCTTCAGAGAATACAAACTCATTAATAACCGGATCTATTCAATGATTTCTACATATTTCTAAAACATAATCTCAGATGACTATATCTTCATAACTTCTCTAGTAAAACCACTCAGCAAAAAGTCCTGACAATCCAAATTTAAACATTTAAAACTGACAGTGAGAGTTCGTCAGATATAAGAAATAATAGAAAAATCAACCATTACAGTAGATCATTTAATGTCAAACCAAGGGATATTCAATTTAACCCAGATACGGATGATAATAGTAAAATTTCCAACGAAATCTTCAAGAAACCTTCAGGAATAAATGAGATAATCAAAGGTTGAATAAATCATGTAGTGATTATCACATTTCACTATCCATTCAATGAGAAATCACACTTACAATTCTGGAATTACCATGTGTTAGCTTAATTTATCTGTTAGGTTTCACTGAAAACCATATGTAGACTGATGTTAAAACTTTGTACATATTGAAAATCAGGTTAGTAGTATTATAAGAGCAGGAAAGTAACTATCACTGTATATATAATCTGTTTAAAGGGCATTTTAAATGGCTGGTAGTGTAAGCGATCAATGTGTTGGCGTTTGTACTACTTTATTATGTTTTTTCTCTTCTATATCAGAAAAACCATCACGCAAATGGAGTGTATACCAATCAGTTGTGAATTTACCAGCTGTTTTAAATGATCCAAATTATCGTGAGGTAAATTTTTAAAATGATTGTTCAAAAAATTGGGATTTGTATTAAATTCTATTGGTTTTATTGATTTCCCAATCACTCGTGAAAGTTGGATTAAGTACAATTTATGGTGCAATTTTTTCAGTTCATCTTCACCATTAGTTAATAAGATTTGTTCAGAAAAATGACCGATCGGTATAGTTTATTTCTTTAAGCTTCACAAAATGTGCATCATTTGAAATAATCACAACACAGAAAATATAAGCAGAGTATAACGCTAATCAGATAAAGGGTAACTACTGTTTAAACTTAATTCTAAACGTTTTCAATGGCTTTTCTGAAATGATGGAAGTATTCGCAGCTCATATGTATATATGGATAATATACTAAACACTTAGTGGTGCTCAAAAAAATTATTCATTAAAGCTTGAAAACTTTGACGTAAATGTATTTTACCCATACATTCAATTTCTTGTGCTAATTTTTCAGTAAGCATTTCATCTAGAGATAAACAGTTTTAATGTTGGGTCTGAGAATTTTCTAAAGTCTCTTAGTTTTCAGCAGAGTATATCATTTATGTTTGTAAGTTGCTAGTAATAGCAGTCATAGTGGTAAACAATAATTATGAAGATAGTGTTTGTAACAGACTGACCTCTTTTTGGATACTAATGGGAACCAAGGAACACTGGGCAGCTGTTTCATCTTAATACGGGAATCTGTAGCAGTGTATATGTATGAGCTCATCAGGAATCAAACCTAGGACACTGAGGTCTTGAGCGACTAACCATTAGGCAACCGGATTGGTATCCAATGGTACAAATTTTCAACTTCATTCCTTATGGCTCAACCATAATTTAATCCTGTCAGTGACTACACTTACACGCAAAACATACCACAGCTTCTCACCAGGATTTCAGGTACTCATATCTAAGTCAGTCACTTATGAACATGATTATAGCATTATTAAGTGAATGAAACAACTGTTTAGTGTTCTGTACTTCTGAATTACACTTCAACTCAGGTCAATCTGTTACAAATTTCTACCTTCAAACTAGTATAACTTTCAAAAAACCCATTTCTTAGTATCATATATATATATACTTCTCAACTTGAAATATAACATGAGCAAAGTAGTCTGTGAAAATTTGTTTCATATGTGTGTATTTTACTTTTTAAAACAAACAAATTCTAATTCCGTCCCTTTATATCTGAGTCCATGTTTTTGAGAGATTTAGCAAAAATTACTAGAAACAGTTTGTTTTGAATGAAATCTACTGTCTATGAACCTAGATGTTAATCTACAACTACATACTCAGTGAGATTAGGCTTTTATTTATTTCCGTTCCATGTAAAGGTTGTTTTTACAGTTATTCATTCTTTGTTTTCTTAATCATAAACGATTAAGAATATGTGCCAATTCAAGCTCCTGTGCTTCATGGCAGTCAACATAATAAATGAAAGGAAATTAGCAACTCGGAATGTGATAAAGTTATGCATTGTACTGTTTATTTGTGCCCTTAAAATCTTTAGTTAGATAATTGGGTGTCGAGCATATAAGATGGTTAATTAAGTCTCATTTCATGAAGTGTACGTGAACTGAGGTACGGCAAACCAATTTATTGTTCTATTCACAAACACATAGTGCTTCCATAAAATATGAAAATCATACATTAAGCATATCATTTGCATATCTTCCTTGAGTTATTCTTAAACATATTTGTCATTTTTTATTTTTAAATTATCAGAAAGATATATTTACAAAATTATGGGGTGATAAATTTGAAAACGCTGAAGTTCTACCTAGTCCACATCTACCAGTAATTACAGAGAAACATTTTATAGAATATTTAAACAAAATTGGAGTTCGTAAACTCGATACAGAGTCGTGTAGATCATCGCCTAATTGTCAAATTAATTCGTCTAATTCAGTCACTGATATTTCTCTATCAGTGAAATCATCCAATAAAGGTGTGTAATTTTTTTGTACAAATAATGTTTATGATATGGTTATTGAAAATTGTTTAACTACGGATAAATTAAATAAATTTCATCTACTCCTTGTACTTATCAAAGAGTCACGTGTTATGGTTTGCTGAGTCAATTATGATTCTATAAATGCTACTATTCTACAACATATTTACTGTCGAAGTATCAATATGTATTCCTAGTCCATTTGAAAATGAGTATCGAAACGACGATTATTTACTTTTACAGGGATTGTGCGGCTTATATCTCAAAAGAATGTTTATCGTTTATAACTGTTTATTTACATTCCGTTTATTGTATGTGCACATAGTTTGTTTTATAAAATAGCTTTAATCATAAAACGTTTTTGCAGTGATGTGGAGTTTTTTGTATTTACAAGACTTAAATGTCTCAGTGTTTCAGATAACCCACATCCTTACGCGTCAGAACTGTTGTCGGGACAAGCTTATAGTGATGATATTTGTGTGTCTACAAAAGACCAAATTAATGTAGACATACCTTAACACAACCAAAGTTCAGAGCTGTTGTTGCGGAAAATAAAATTTCGATCGTTTTGAATATAGAACAAAAATCTAGTTACTTCCAATAGTGGGTTAATAAATAACATTAAACTCATTAAGGGATTAAACTTTACTGTCAATACATTTCTCCGACCAAATTTTTTGAAAGTCAACTCTCTACATAACTCATATGCATCTATTTCTTGTGTAAGTGCAAACATCAAAGCTGTCATATACTGTGTCGATGAAGCTAATGGATTTAGTAGACGGATGATATAATTTTCGTGAGAACTTCTTGAGTAGTTACTGCTATGTAATATAATCCTGTAGACTATAGAGTGTTATTTGGAGGTATGCTATAATGTTCGCTTTAACAATAACAAGTTGCTTGTCAAGTAACTGGGTTTTTAAAATTTTTGCAACAACTTTCATTTATTATATTATCGGTATGGGGTTTGTGGAGATTGTAGTATTTTCACATCTGAAATCACGCTTCGATCTAAGCTAGACCACCAATGAGAACCTGGAAGCACTGGACGGCCGTTTCATCGTACTATGGGACTCCTCAGCAGCGCGCATCCACCATTCCGCACGCGGGACCAGGGTTGCGCAAGATCATGGATTGGTTGAAGTTAAACAATTATATCGTTGAGTGCCGACTCAGTGATCTAGAGGTTAAATGCTCGCGTAGCAGACCGAAGGTCCTGGGTTTGAGTCACGCCTGCAGGATCGTAGATGCGCACTGCTGAGGAGTCCCGTAGTAGGACGAAACGGCCATTCAGTACTTCCAGATTTTCAGTAGTGGTCTAGCTGAGATGGATTCGTGATTTCAGCTGTGAAAATGCTACACTCTATACAAGTCCTCATACTGGTCACAATCATGTGCTCACTAGCGACTAACTTCAAGATGTAACTCTGGGAGTTCTAGTGAGAAGCCGTGACCGGTGGAGTCCAATCCGTGTCGGGTGTGAGAAAGTTATCCACCTCAGTCAATGGATGAAGGGTTGCGCAATATCACCGATTTATTTCATTAACAATTTTGCTGTTTGGATTTTAAAAACTACGAATTAAAAATTTTCTGGACATTTTCTAATAATTTGATTTTTCTTATGTGTTAGTTTTAAAAAATGAACCATCGCTTGATATATCAACAAATTCGATTCCCGCTTTATACTTCGATCAAAATTTCAATTTGAAAGATGAAAAGACATTTTGTCAAGTTATACCTTTACACACACGTTGTTCTCGCTTTCAAAATGTTCGAAATCTATTTGAAAAAATTGTTTCCCCATCAAGTAAAACAGATTCTGTAAATATTTCAAATCAATTAAACTATCCCAGTGAAGAATTCCTACAAAAAGAAGCTTTCCATAATCAACATAATCAGTTGGTTAATTATTTGGATATTATTGAGTTAAATATAGTTGAACAGGTAAATATGAATACTTTATTTGTTTTACTAATCTCATATCTGCCTTCAAAGCGTTGCTCGTCTATGTCGTGGCCATTGAGTTAACAATGCGCGGTACTAGATAAAGATGACAAATCGATTGAGGTAGTGAATATTCATCGACTGAGATGGTTAAGACATATATTACGTATGCTCATCCACGACGTGCGATGATGGCTGGTGTAGGATTAAGTTGTCAGAAAGCTTGGGTTGACCAAACCCACGAAGGATATCAGCTCTTGAAGACACCTACCGCCAGATTGAGCCGTTTTTGTAGGTCCAAAAATACTTGGCTGGAGTCTGCGTGATTATCGTAATTAATGGTTAAAGACTTTAGGTGACATGTCTCCGTGACGTTCAAAATGGCTTATGTGCATTTACTCTTTGTCTCCCCTTAGGTCATAAGTTTCTTAATTATGTTAGAAAATGTTTTACATTTACCCATTTCTTTTTTAAGTATTTCTTCCTCCCCTAATCTTTCGTACTACCACTAGTACTGTTACTATCTCTACTAATCTGGGATTTATCTCACTGTAATAATAGTTTTTAATGACTTCAATTGATGTATACGTGTGCCAGATTCTAAGTTGCTTACCACTGAGTTCCAATATCTCCATGTTCATATAAATGAGTGAAGTTAGTTCCATATAATTTTATCTTACTGAGATCTAGTTTATTAGCTTATAAATATTGAATCGTGAATCCCGTCTCATTTCTCTTCTACATAGGTTTTAGTAATGAGGCAATTTAGACACCACCACAGTGTATCAAGATTAATATCCTTAGCTTACAACGAGTAAACGTTGATTTACATGTATTACAATCTGTATTTGGTTATTGACTTTTCGATTTTGGGTTTTCCATTACTAACCAGTGTTTTGATACTGTTATTACTAAGTTTACCACTCGTCCATTTCAAGTGAATGGGAGTTCTATCCATTTCTTGATTAGTAGCTATGTACAACAGTTAGTAAATGTTAGGAATGTTCAAAAATTCATTATTTTTAGTCTTACAATTTTAATCTTTATTTTTCTGCTCTAAGGACTAGCCATGTACCTTGAGTTCGAGCTCTTTGTGATCTACTATTCCTGTCATTTGTTATTTTGTCTGTTACCATGTATATTTTTGACTGCTCAAGGTTATTTATACGTACAGAGATGACTTTTTCAGAGATTGTACTGACTTGTGTAAAAGATCATTCTTCATTCTATTCCGCACAGTGTTACGCAAAATGGTCGAAATATCACCAACACGTAGTAATTATTAAATCGGTAGGTTCATTTGTAGAAGGCAAATGTGGAACTGCCAGCTGACCAACCTCTTTAGGTGGGTTCCATCAAGCAGAAAGAGGAATCTTATTCACTCTTTATGTTATTGAACACATCATTTATGTAGTACTGAATGCATTGACGAATAACTCTCATTCCTCAGGAAAACTTTGACTGAGAACGGCTATCCAAGCCGCTTCATAGAGAAGAATATGAAAAAAAACAAGTCGGAACATGATTTTATTCAAAATTGTTTCTGATATCACTTCATTTAATCTTACACCTCTTTTAACCTTAATTATTGTAACAAAAACATTTTTATTCTCTTACTTCGTTCACATTGTAATCGGTTGCTAATTTGTTGATTTTACAAGGCTCTCCATTTGTTATTATTCATATAACATAATCTAGTATTGTAATCTTTCTATATCATCAGGTTTATTCCTTGTTCATATTCCCTCACTAAACTAATACTTAAACGAAAAATTTTCATATATAGATACGACTGTACACCATGATAACAAATTCGTTTAAAAGTGATCTCTTCGATGAACTTCGTGTGTTAAAAGTTTAAGTGGGAATTATATGTAAATTGGTAGTTGGTTTCATAACATCAGTTCGTCAACATTAAATATCAATTTTCAAATTCTGATATCCCCTTTTCATGACACTTAGCATAATATAAAGTAGATTGCAATATTATCGTACGTTAGTTGGATACATTGATTACTAGCATGAAAATGTGGGACTCTTGTTAATTAAAAAAACTGCTTAGTTTTCACTGAAAATTGAGGTTATCTTTTCCTATTAGAATAATTGTTTCCGATTGCTGTACGAATGTATTCATTGTTCCATTCTTTTACTACTCTATATTGATTATGAAGGAATGTACCAGTATAATTTGTCTTATTCTATTCTAATTTATAGGTTTCCAGAAAATCTTCAACATTCTTCGAAGCTATCCAATGTCATGATGTGATACGTGAAGAGTTAAGTCAAGCTATTCGTCAAATTAAAGATTTTCGGTTAGTTTATACAATAAATTCCATATCAATGTAAATACTAAAAGCAGATAGCACAATAGTTTCAGAATAAGTTTATTGAAATTATGCAGATCCATAGAACATGGTAAAATAAGTAAAGGCATAAAAACATTTCTTTATTAAGGAAACCAATAATGATAATAATAACGTTCCTTCAGAAATTTCACGCAATCGGTTTCTTTTCTCATAGTCATCTGTTTCCCTTCTGTCTTCTGCTCTATATAGATCTTTTACCCTCAACTGATTTATTTCTATTTTTTATGATCTTCCCGACTACAGTTCATCACAATTTCAACATTTTATCACGCTGAACCTTTTCTTTCCAATTATAATTCCTTATCTATCTTCACAATAAATATTCAAGCTCCCAACAATAACATTTTAAATAACGTTAAAAAACCATTGAGATATAATAAAATGAATTCATTATTATTTCGTGGTTTCTCTTCAGCTGCTTACGACTATAGATGTATTGGACTATAACATTGAGGTATGATATAATGTGCGAAAATTGACATTAATAACGGAAAGAATTAAAATAAGGCTTGTCAATATATATATATATATATATATATATATATACATATATTCATCTGCATAAGATTAGGTATGAGGTCATTTGGAGACACAGTTCAAAAAGCATAAAAAGCAGACGGGTAATGCAGTAATTAAGTGAAGTCCAAAAATAGATAAGATTCTTTCTAATGTGATAATTATAGAGGTAGTGAAGGTTTTGCATAAGATTACTGGAATTAGAAATTGATAATTAAACATGAGTTAAAGTGTTCACTTTAGTTTAAAGAAATAAATGAATGAAGAGACAATTTTGGTGTACATGAAATAAGAATTAGTTTAGCGAAAACCACATAACAAAATAAACACTAATAAGATAATAATAATAATGATAATAGAAAAATAAAAATTTACTGCTTCGGCAAACCGCAGAGATGCTGCGATTTTTTGTTTGCTAATAATTTTGAAGGATTGTGGAAAGTCATTGATATGCGTGGTATCGATTAAATGTCGAGCTATTGCACCTCAGTCTCAAATTTTTTGGGACGTGCTCAGAAATGCGAACATGTATTCTACTCTCTGTTCTTCCAATATATGTGCTTTGACACGTACATGTAGATCGGTGAATGTAGTTGGAGGTACTGAGAAAAGAGGACATGCCAATTTATGTTTAAGTGAGTGAGAAGTTCATTTTGCACAACTTTTTCAGTCTTGCTGATGGATAAGAAATCTTCATCGTGGCATTTATTCCGTAACTGGTTATTCCATCGGCCGTCTCCTTCTAAAGAATTCTTGTAAAGAGAAAATTCCTTTGGAACAAACAGTCGATATTAAATGAGAATATCTTGAACTCTTTCCTCTGCCGATCAGTGAATTTAAACAGCTTCTGTTCATGTGTATCAAAAATATACAATTTCAACTCAACAATGTGTTGTACTGCCAAACTGATGAAGTAGCCATAGCGAATAAGTGAATAAATACAAACTAATGAAGAAACACCAGAGAATTTGCACTCAGAAAAAAATTCTCATTACCTACCTCCTCGTTTGTCTTACTGTTGAATTATGATACAAAACAAGGCTATTGGTTTCCTGAGCTAAGCTCATACATCCTCTTTTTCTTTCTAAACTTCTTAAGAAAATTCTTAGATATTCCAGAACTATTGTAGTGGACTCTAGTCACAAGATTGCTTGCATGTAGCGTGTGGCGGGACGTGGCGTCGGAATTGTAATAATTAATTGTCGGACAGAGTGAAGAGTTAACATAACACGTTGAAACCAGACGAGTAGATTGTTCAGAATGCAGAACACATCAAAAGATGGAGATAGAATATTGAAGGTTATGTATATGTATTATATAAATACTTTGTAACTTCATACAGTAAATACACATTCCTCGTGTGTATTGTCTTGATTTACACTATCAATCTAAACAATTATTTAACAAAAGACCCATTTGAAAAAGTTTAATTGTTAACGTCCTTTACATTCTAAAATCCTCTTCGTTGTTGATAATCCATTTTTAAAAAATCGAACATTATGTTAAATAAATACAAATAACTAAACGTTCTAGTTTGGACGTAGCTGAAGAGTGTATTTTGCTAATATTGTCGTTCTTGCTTTGCTCAAAACACAAGGCTATATATATATATATATATATATATATATATATGATTGGACTTCAGAATGTCTTGTTTTTCTAAAAATTTTATTATATACTGTCCATTATACATATCACCAAGTGATGTAAACTTAAAGCTTTTGTTAGGTTTTATATGTAGGTAAAAATCTTTGTCAGTAACTTATGTGTACATCAATCAATATTCAGATAAGTTGATAAAATTCAACATATTTTTATCAATAAGTATTGTACCAATTAACTTCAATTGGACCCAATTGTATAACCATTCAAAAGTTACTACCATTAGATGATGATGATTGACTTGATGTTTTACTGACATAGTGTCTATCATAGCTTATGTTCATATTTTTCTTTTGTGAAAAAATATTTTCCATGAATAACTAATCTACAAGCTATTTTTCATGCATTTATTTTCGAATTCTAGATGTAAATTGCATCAAATTAATACATTCACTATAATTGACAAGATGAAATTGTTACGTGTTGTCCGAAGACGGGAAAACTATAAATTGGTTGTTAATAAGGTGAATTATTCTTTTAGTTTCAGAATGTCATCAGGTAGTTTTTTTTATATAGGTGAGATCATGAGTCAATTGAAGCTAGACCACCATGGAAAACCTGGAAGCACTGGACGGTCGTTTCGTCCCATTGTGGGACTCCTCAGCAGTGCGTATCCACGATCCCGCCTCGTGCGATTCGAACTCTCTCTGACAAAATCATATCTTAATTCATAAAATATTGATGAATCACTTTCTTATAATATTAACCAAGATATTTTTGTACTATGAAATTATTATGATGATTAAATATTAATAGAGCGGTTAACCCAAGTTATATGGCTAATTGTTGAATCCTTAAGTAGTTATTTTAAATTCTGAATAACACATTAGTTAGTGGCTAGAGACTTCTAGGTGATATGATTTGGTATTGGTGGTAACGATTCAAAAGTTGTTCTAGAAAATCAAATATCATATTGGTGTAATCCTTTAAAATCTACTGGCCTTTATTTCCATGTTACTAGTTCACGTTCTTTACTCTGTTCAGTTAAGTAATGAAAAAACTACATTACTAATCATTAACAAAACCAATTCAAAGAAGATGAACAAAGTGACATATCTTCAGAAGTATTAATGAACAAATAGAAAGATTGTAATCATGTTTTTCGTAGGATCGTTAATCATAGAATTGATTCAATGAACTATTCTAATTCTTTCATTTATTATTTAAAAAAATAAGATTGTTTTCTTTAAGACAGGAAGTATGATATCAATTTATGCCAATGTATAACCATCATTATTACTTTGTTATTTTGTTCAATTATGTATTGACATTATAATTACACTTTCAATATGTTTATATTTTCCATTGTTTAAATGCTTATTGATTTAATGGTGACTATTTCTATTGTTAAAAATGAATTATGTAGTGAAGATTTATGGTTCTGTAATCGTAAAAAAATATCCAATTTTCTACCAGTTTTTCTTATATACTCTTTATAGATAAATGGTGACAAGACTAAAGAGTGAATATTAAAATGAACGTTTGACACTAGTTTCTGAATAAAATCGTCCAAGTTAATCTATCAATTAAAAACTATTGTTGTAACTGTACAGACATCCTGAAGAAATAAAATCGAAAGTGAAAAATCTACAGGAGAATTGTAATTCAATCTGTATTAGTTTGGGTTATTTTGTGGTTTATATTTCAACTAAATTAAGATCAGTATGAGTTAGCATGCGTGCATCCTGTGCGGATTGCTTTGATATAGTCATTATGTCTCACGCTTTTATGGAACAGAAGGAATTTGTTCAGCAGTGGAGCCCAGGAAGCTCGTTCCAAATCATATGGGATGTATCGCCACCCCAGAGTTCATGTCCACTCTGGGACTCAAACCCAGTACATTTCCCTTTAAACGCCCAGAGCGTTATTCACTTAGCTATTCTAAGAAAAGGAGAACTAGTTGCATGAAATTTATCTATTGAAATTTTGATCTTGAGTGGTAATTTAGATTCAACACAATTTCCGATCTTTGCCCCCTTAGAAAAATTTCCCATTTCAATCATACTACCTGCAAAGCAGTTTGTTCGAAGTAACAAAACTATATTTCTTCTTAAAATAGGTTTGCCAAAATTCATGAGTCTGCTCGTAGCATATTTACCAAAACATTTTCGTCATCAGATACATCCTTCTTGTTATTGTAATGTAGCATTAATCGTTTCATATAAATTTATTCCGTAGTTAAAATTAATCGCGAGTCTTCAAGCTACACAACCTACTATTCAAACTCTACTGAGAAATAATGATTTTTGTGCTGCTCTGGATTTAGTTAGCACGACAAAAGAATTATTACATTCACATTTGATGGCGAACTCATCTTCCAGTGATTTATCATCTGATAATGTGATGGACCAGCCTGACAGTAGAAATTTAACATCTAGACTGAAGAAGAATTCAACTACATTTCTTTGTCTACGTGATTTTGATGCTCAACTAAGTGGTATTTCCAATTTCGTACATAAAATGGTAGAATCAGAATTTGACATTTCATTATGTCGATTTTTGGATCCACCCATTGAAGAATATGGTGGATTCAGTGATCCCGATGTATGTTTGATGTTCTTTTTTCAAGTTGAAATATTTAATGATGTATATAGTTTTTTTTTTTGAAAAGTTATTATTTCCATATGAATTCAACAAGTCTTCATGTTTTTTCTTAACTATTTTCGATTACTCTGTGTAGTTTTTAATTTAGATAATGGTCTGCATTGCATTCCGAAGTAATATTTCTAATTCAACTCACTTATTAAATACAAGTTTACATTACTAAGCTTCGAAGTACATATTTTCTGTATGGTAATTTATGATACCCAGGCATCGATATTGAAGTAGTCGGGACAGGGTTCAAACACGCTGACTGATGGCTCAAACATGATTGCTCCAACCACAAATTGTCCCAAAGAGTAAATGCTAGTTCTTCGATAAACCGGTCATTTGTGGATATATATCATGTAAATAATCCACCTTATTTACATTTATTTGTAAGTCTCAAAACAGTTGTTAATAGCTACTTTAGTGTTATCAACTAGTTGACCTGCGTCAACACCTAAAATAAGGATAGGAAGTGAGGTAATCAAACGCGTCGACAGCTTCACTTATCTTGGAAGTCTGATCAGCCCCTGCAACAAACACTATATTGGACAAAGCGGACGCCCCCTGCATCTTCGCCTACACGAACACCAATTAGCAGTCAAACGCCACGACATTTCTTCACTCATATCAATACACGTGGACAACTACGGACATACATTCGACTGGGAAAATGTGCAGATTTTGGACAGAGGCAATTCCAAAAATACCAGAGAATTTTTAGAAGCTTGGCACTCAGGTCAATCAGCAATAAACAAGCATATTGAAATCAATCCAATCTATCAACCAATCAAGAAAATTATGTAGGAACATAGGAACAAAAATCAAACCAATAGGAGATACAACCAAAACAAAGAAATAAACAATGACAGATTTAAGGTCAATAAGAACCAATCAACATCGAGGTGCAGAGGACAAGCTGTGAATCACATGTGGAGAAATTCAAACACTTCACTTCTACCCGAAGTTTGTGCTGATGATGTCGTTCAGAAGGACAATGAAAGCTCCACGACCAAACCATCCAGCTCAGAGAACAAACCAACATCAAAAACAACTTCACTTATCTTGGAAGTCTGATCAGCCCTAATGGGTTGGTGTCTGACGAAATCTCAGCACGGATTCAGAAAGCTCATTTCGCTTTTGCCAACTTACGTCACCTATGGCGAAGGCGAGATATCCGTCTATCAATTAAGGGACGAGCATACTGTGCAGCAGCTAGCTCTCTTTTACTTTACGGTTGTGAAACATGGCCATTAAGAGTAGAAGATATACGCAAGCTACTAGTATTTGACCACAGATGTCTTAGAAATAATGTTCAAATCTGCTGGGATCACCGGGTAAGTAATAGTGAGGTTAGACGCAGGGTATTAGGGAATGATGGTAAATCAGTTGATGAGGTCATGAATTTTAATCGACTGAGATGGTTGGGTCACGTATTATACATGCCCAACCACTGACTACCACGTCGCGTAATGCTGACTGGTGTTTGAGACGGATGGAAGAAAGCTGCCTTGGCTGAACGAAAACGACATCAGTTCATGTAGTCACTAACTTCTGGTCTTAGCCGTGTTGGTAGATATAAACTACTAGGTTGGTATCCGCGCGACTATCTCAACGAGTGATTTGAGACTATGAATGACATGGCTCAGAATCGGTCACAATGGCGTAGGTGTGTACACTCTTTGTCTTCCCTTAAATCATGGGGTTAAAAGTACTTTATATCTCTCTTTCTACGAACCAATCCTTTCTCTCTGTATCATATCCTTAAATGCAATTTTTATTTTTATGTATTCCTATCACTGAAGTGGCTGCTTCTATGAATTTTTTCAACTTGTTGTACT
Source organism: Schistosoma mansoni (assembly GCF_000237925.1). NCBI lineage: Eukaryota > Metazoa > Platyhelminthes > Trematoda > Strigeidida > Schistosomatidae > Schistosoma > Schistosoma mansoni. The sequence goes on from NC_031495.1 coordinate 12,825,845, forward strand.
ATTGAAATATGGCAACTTGGACCGATGCATATATGTGCCTTATTCTATGTTGAAGCTAACTGACCGACTGACTAAACTAGTTGGTCAGTGACTATTTGAATGTATCCTAAGAAAAAAAAATCATGTTTTGATCACTCAATGAGTTTTTTATGCTACTGTTTTTAAGATTATTGATAATTGTTTAACACTTCACTTGTTTAGTGTTTTTGCTGTCTTTTTTTATTAAAGAGCTGTTAATTCTCTGTTTCCGTATTTTATTTCTATATTTCCAGAACTCTCTACGTACTTTGAGTAATTTTTTTCTCTCTTTGTATAATTACTTACTCATGAAAACATAAACCTTTTCCAAAAATTATTATAAAACGCCAACGTATCAAAACTTGTTACAACCACTGGAAACAGAACTTCATCCTCTAATGACTAAAAGACTTTAATGGTACTAATTGTTTGCCAAAGTTTGAGGTTGAAAATTAGATCTCATTTATTAAACTATTATTCCAATTATTTACTTGATTATCAGAAGGGGTTTTGTGGAGATTTAGTATTTTCACAGTTGCACGCGTGAGCCAATTGAAGCTAGACCACCAAGGAAAACCTGGAAGCTCTGGACGCCCGTTTCATCCTATTGTGAGACTATGAAACTATGAAAATATTTACTTGATCTCAGAACCTCTCTTCAATTAGATGAGATTTCATAAGTTTGGCTAATAGTAGCTTGTTGGTGACTGTTTTGTGCAACATTTTTATTTCAGTTGGTCAGATAGATGATTTGTTTTGATAGCTTAGTAAGATGTACCGGAACTCCACTAGTTAGCTTTATGTACAGATAAACTGTAATTATATTTTAATTTTTGAGTTATTCAGAATAAGACAGTTTGTGTTCTACATTAGACATTCCTAGACATATTTGATGGTGATTAATTTTTGTGACTTTCAAGCATCTGTGTTTTGACAGATAATCTTCGATGATGTATTGAGTAAAAGTAGATTGTTATTTGTGATTGTTCTTTCATTGCCTCAAAATGTTGAGTTTATCGTCTTTGTACTTATTTTTTATTCCTATAATTTGATTATCATTTGCTTAAAGATAAATTTTTTATTCTTTAAATGTATTTAACTAATGTATACAGTCGTAGAACTTAATTCAAGCATTCCTAAACTAGCAACTGAATAACATGAAAGAATCTCGAATTCATAATTATTAAACTTTTTTGTCGAAATCCAAAGAAACCTTAAGAATTCACAAACTTCTACTCATAAAATTTTTGAACGTTGACAACACTGTCAAAAACACAATCGAAAATAAAAAAGTTTTTCAACGAAGTGAATGTAATCAAAAATACAGCATTAAAGTAATGCTACTCATTTACATTATATAAGCTTTATAAATGATTAAATATAAATCACTTCTTATTAGTATGGTGTGATACTGAAAGGAAGCGAAAATGATAAAAAGCTAACAGATAAATGGGTTTACTAATGTTCGATCGTGTTCATTTCAGTTTATCTCATGTCTTCCTTTTAGCAATTAAAAATACAGTGATGCTTAGTTTAGATCAAATCACTCAAGTAATAGTTCTTTTCAAAGACAACTTGTTTACATTGAGGTATCCCTTTTAAATAGTTTAAATCATTAGCGAATCTTAACTAAACCACCATTGAAAGCCAGGAAACACTGGACAGCTGTTTCGTCCCAGTATAGGACTCATTAGTGCTCACCCTTTTCACCTTGAAATCTCCAGAATTATTGTTACATTTTTTAGCAGCCATTTCACAGTAGATTATGCTTGTGTATAATGATTGGTTATCTATCACTGTTTTATTCATCTCTATTTTTTAATCTTTCACCCTGGCATACACTCGTACTCACAGATTTTATCCTGTTTTCTTGGTTTAATACGAATTAATCGGTTGGATTTTGTGAGTGGTTTTCATGCAGAAATGCTCAAAAGAGTCAAAGAGATATTTTGTCAACATATCACTTCAGTTACGCAACCCCCAGGAAATGATAGTGTTACAGAGTAAGTTATTTCCTACTTTTCTTGCTTCCTTCAATATCATAAGGCAAACAAAATCCTAAGTATTTTATTTTACATGGATTGATAATTTGTTTAGATTGAGGAAATGAATATTTCAGGTTGTTTGTGTACCTTTACATGATCTCATAAAGGTAGGTATCTTCTATACATTTCTGAAATCTCAGCCTTATTGCAATTAATAACACTTATTGAGATCGGTCCTGGAGCTGAATTATTTTCACTTATTTTTGTCATGTCATTAACATTGCTCATTACCAAATTAGTATTCTTGGATGTTAAGCGGAAAATCATTCATCTTAAATATATTATACATCTGCTTGTTCTCCTGAGATGCTCGTTTTAATTTCGAGTATGTGTCAAACTGAACTTGAAATTTATTACTTAACTGATTCATTGTTAGATACCATATGTTTTAAGCAAAATGATTGAATGTAACTCCAGATCTCTTGTTTCTTTTTTATGACAAATTATTCTTTTATAATTTCTCCCTTTTAATCAGTTCTTCTACAATAATAGGACCTAATGCAACTAAATTATCTACATCTGATCAACTACGTAATATGCCATGTGAAAATTGGATGACGTTTTTAGTTAATCTATGCAATGACATAAAATATTTACTAATTCGTGGACAGGTGAGGGGTTAATTCACATATATTTTACTATAATGGTTGCATAATTTTCTTAAACTTGTAAACTAAACTATGCGAGTAAATTGTCAAAATAATATATCGACTTACTGAAATCTTTACTCGAATTTTGTTGATCAACTCAGAGCTTATGGAAAGTCTTCATCTGAACTGGATACTTCACAGTGCATTCGTCAACGCTGCTCAGTTTTGTTTAGTTTTGCTAATAGACATCTTTCTACAGGCTAAACACCGTCTATATCAATTTAGAATACAGAAATGGTATATGTATCTTAAGCAAACATAATCATAAAATAGATGATCTTTTAAATGCCTTTAGAATATGTTTCTGTTCTTTCAGATAGAAACTGTAACAGCAGGGCTAATCTGTATAAACGCGCAATATAACCGTAGGAAATATAGTCAACGAGGTCACCAATTACCTCAATCGTCTTGGAAATATCATCAGCTGCAGAGGATTCATATATCTTTTAAGGTATCAATATGAATCTAAAAGGTTTTGATGTGCATTACCAAATTGAGCCACCTTGTACAACTATGAATCATGGGTTACTCATCACTGACCACCATGTATCTTTATTATATATATTTGAAAAAGGCTTATTACTGTCAAACTGTTATAATACCCATGAAGCCATCGACTGTTAAACTGAAATGTACTGGGGGAGTGCAGAATTCCTTATTAAAGTTTCATGAAGTAGAAAAACCACTGGGACTACTTAGTGATGACTAAAGATAATATCCAACATAAAATCAATCAAAATGTTATCTTTATTTCTCTCAAACACTGATGATTTCTATTTAATACATAACCACTAACATTCTTTTATTTTTTATCTTTCATTCTGATTTTCTTTCTGTTTAAATTGTAATAATTTTATCTAGTAAAATTAGTTTTTGTTACCAAACACCAGCAACTATTTTGTATCATGAAATGATTATGAACGTAAAAATAATTTATCACTATTGTAGTAGACGCTACGAACAAGATTACTTTTAAGCAGTATGTAGTGAATGTGGCCTAAAAGTTATCACAGTTGTCATACGGAGTGAAGAGTTTGTGTATATTGAAGGCACGGCATAGGTGGAACACTTGATGACCGGACGATAAGATAGTTTGGATTACAGAATACACTGATAGATGCAAACAGATGATCGGAGGTTTTCTAATTTCTCTTAGTTAACAATCCTTATGATAATTGTCTTGTTCTACACTATAAAGTGTCCAAGTATTATTTATCTTAAAATGTTGTAAATTAACAACAAAAGTTGAATAAGAGTAAGTTATGGTCATAACAACAATTCAGTGTATTCAGTAAATAATTGAAGATGTCTCCAAGCAATTATTTTATTAGATTATATAGTTAGTACTGTTTTTCAGCTCATATAACTCAAACTTTTCACATTGTCTAATGGTTCCTGTTTTTTTACGTTAGACAAAATGTTACGTTATTTCATTTATATTGTTCTTGACCAAAATTCATTAATTCTTTATTTTCATTTTCATTTAGGATGTTGTGGATATATTCGAGAATAATCTCTGTTCTAATCATCAATTAAATGAAACTGTTGAAAATGGTATTGTTATTTCATCTACTCAACAACCGTTAACTACAATTAGTGTGCATAAAGCGAAAGAACTTGCTAAATGTATGCATAAAACTTTATGGAATACAGCTAATGTATCCCAGAAACGTTTATGTTCAATTGTTTCATCACGTTTTCGTCTTGGCTCTATTCAATCAATGGAACCAACTGTCGATTTATCAGTGAATTCACCGAATCTACAACAAAGACATTTATCTGCAACTTCAATAATGGATATTTCATGTATAACAATGTTTAGTGATTATGTGTTTGATAAATTTACCTGGAGTAATTTTAGAGAACTAGTCAAAATAATGAGTATTTTTCAGGTATGTTTTGTTTGTGTCTGTTCATACAAATAGAAAAGTAGTATACCGAAACGGTAATTTATGCGACAGCATACGCTTTTTGGAATTATATTGACTAATATTTTCTGCTTTATGTTTCATTTGGTCTTACAAAAAATCTGAATTGTAAGCTTGTTGGGGGTGCTGGATCCCCAGAAATCACTTGATAAACGTCTCGGTTTTGTACTCTTATTTTGAAAATTTGAATTTCTTCTTTTCGCGCTGGAGATGCCCACTTTCACCTTCAGTTTACATTTCCCAATTGGAAGGACCTTAAGTGTCACCGGTTCTTTTCCTCTCTTAGTATTCCATTTTGTAACGTTTTCCAAGGACATTTTTGTACTGTATATGTACGCTTGAGTTATGTTCTTTCTGACTGCTTGTGTAATCTATCTTTCCTTCATCTGCACCTGGTCTTCTTCCTCTAGTTAGGAGTAGTGGGGCTCCTTGTAGTAGTTTAGCTTCTTTTGTTGTCGTGTCGCTGACTTTCATTCCATTTTCCGGTTTAGGTTAATCCTAATCTCTTCAAACATAGGAAACCTGTTTTGCTTTTACCTTCATTTAAACATTAACAGTGTTATAACAATAAACACTTTAATGGCAAACATCCATATCTATAATTCTTTTGATTTTCCCATCTTGACTTGATTCAAAACTTTTTTCCAAAATAAGTTCTGTGTAAAATATTTGAAACACTTGAATGAATTATTGTGATATCTTAAGATCATCCGGCAGATGTTATAATTATGTACTAGCAGAAGTTATTGAAATCACATTCTATTGATCATATCCCTTCTCCAAACAGGATATGCGATATCATCTGGAACAGGAGCAGGCTTGGAGAATGTCAAAGTATATCTACATGTTAATGAAGTCACGATCTGTTGGTTTCTGCTTTGTAAGGGGTATTGGCTTATTTTCTGTTTATGTGACTTTTGAAAATTTATGAATAAAGATATGAAAACTTGAGTTGATATGGCTCAAAATCATGCAAGAATGAACTTTCTTTCCATTTTTTTCTTCCAAATTTTAGCAACTTTCATTGTTCTACCTTTTCTCCGTTCACTATTGTCTCCTAGTTTATTTTCTTCTCATACGTAGTATTCCAAAATATGATAGATTGAAAGTGATTCACTTTTGTCCAAGGTTTCACATTATAATGCCTTTTACGATTGTCTGTCTAATGTAGGTTGTTTATTCAGATTAGTTTCATACTTAATTCCATAAGTATTTGTTATGATCTTATTCAACATTGGCGAATCGGAGTTTTCGTATGACTTAGTATCAACGAAGTACGATTGCTGAGCTGTTCAGATTTATTAGTGTTGGTTCATCAATAAGCTTATATATGACAAAGCAGATTATTTCAAAATTTATTCTATTCTCTATTATTGTTGCGTTTGATATGATAAAAGGTATTAAACATCTTTTTTAATATCGAAAAACGTGTCAACATGTCAGTAATTGCAATCAATGTAACTAATTTATCAAGTACTGCCCTATGCATTTCGCTTTTAGCCACAACATTTATGTAAGAGGTTTTGATACTAGTCTGTTGCCCGAACCGAAGTAGGTGAAACAGTGTCATTAAACATAAACACTGAAGTGTCTATGTATTTACTATGCTGAACAAAAAGGTTGGGAGTTCTTATGATTATCGGAATCAAAAGTGTTATATAAAGTAATTTATGAAATACTTCAACATATTCAAGTCAATGTTACAGCCCTTTTGTAATTATTGGTCAATAGTCAAAATGAAAAAGATTTATCCAACATTGATTGAATTAACCATAAAACGAGTGTTGTTGCATAGTGTAGTGTTACCATGACTCTGTTAATTTAGTAAGTCATTGGGTTAACGTTTAGTCAATAATTGGATTAGATAACTAAATATATTTAAGCTTTAAACCTGAATTGGGCGATTATAAAAATATATGTAAGTTAACAACCAACTGATTAATATTTACCTAGAGAAGAAACCCATTTATTCACAAGAGACTCAATCAAACAAAAGTATAATTATGGTCTCTTTTAAATGAAAACACGGTAGTTAAGTAAATCACCCTAATGTTGAAATACTAACCTTCTTGTCAAATATGACCGGGTATTAATGAATTCGCTTATACTATACCATATAAATATGAATACTGTTGTCATTCTCTGGTTGTTTTCTTTTTTGTTCATTATAAGGTATATGTTCTTCGAGCATGGTTGAAATTTTCTGATATTCCAATTCAAACAATAATTTGTCATCAATCGAATGATTCAGAAAATTGTTCACAATCGAATTTACATTCGTTTAATAAATCCAAGTCTTGTGTTAAAAAATCAACGATTCCTTTAAATAAAAAAACTCCAAATGATGTTATTCCCTCTTCCATTATTAGTTCTAATACTAATGATTGTATATCTAACAACCAGTGCATATCTAATATTCAATCCGATCTACTCTTACGTAATCTTGCACTTGATATGATTATTCTTATAATTGACCGATTTCATCGTGAAAATTATGATAAATTAAATATGTTATTGGATCAAGAAAGATGGCAAGCAGCTATTTGTCCTGAACAAGTTCAACAAATGATTAATGATATTTCCATAGAAGTAGGACATTGTAAAATGAAGGTAATTTAATACATCTTTGTTTTCTATTCAAAGTACTTTAGTATATATTTTGATGTTGGTTTGTTCTCTGAGCTGGATGGTTTGGTCGTGGAGCTTCCATCGTCCTTCTAAACGACATCATCAGCACAAACTTCGGGTAGAAGTGAAGTGTTTGAATTTCTCCACATGTGATTCACAGCTTGTCCTGTGCTGATGATGTCGTTCAGAAGGACGATGAAAGCTCCACGACCAAACCATCCAGCTCAGAGAACAAACCTACATCAAAATCACCCACCTTAGCTACAAATCTTCTCCACCATCTCAACTTTAGCATGTATCATGTGGGATAAATTAAATTAATGATGCTAATTTTCTGGTTTTTTCTTGTTTTCTTGTTTTTTCATCTTTCGAATAAGTCAATATTGTTAGGTTTACTGTAATATCTCACCCGAGGATGAATGTAATGAGGAAAATCTCTTGATTTACTAGGATATTTATTTACAGAAGTACATAAACAATAAGTGGTCTTAAAACTAATAGAAATCACCAGTACAGGGAATGTGGAGATTATTGAATGTTAATAAGATTACGAACCGACCAAAGCTGGATAATTGTAAACCTGTCCAGTGTTTCCAGGTTTAAAATAAGTGTCTAACTTAATTTGGTTTGTAACCTCAGTATACGATGGTTAGTATATGTTAAACTCGCATTCAAGGTAATGAATTCAACGACAATAACAGTCGAATTTCAATGCATACAGGCACAAAATTGATCGTTTCAACATGACTGGATAGAAAGAAATCAAGAAATAAAATCCAAGAATAAACTTTAGTTACTCATAAGTAATGTAGTTGTAAAAAACAAATTTCACAAGTGTAGCTATTGGCTTACATTCGTGCCACATTGTCATATATTCACTGTTTAATGTAATCATATTTATCAGAATCCAAACTTGACCGATTAAGTAATGAAACCGCCGTGTGGATGGTTTAGATATTATTGACATAAGGAATATTCGGGATGAATAGGGTGCATTTTACTCATTTCGTTCACTTTATTCATCTGTCTGTGCATCTGAGGTTGTCAGAATTACAAATCATATGAAGTGTCCTCATCCAGCAACAATTAGTTTGACTTACAATCCTTTACCATATTTTTAAAAGTCCTCAGGAGAGAAATAATACTGAAGTAAATTCGTTAAAAAGAGAGTTATGATTTCAAGTAGAAAGCAATTGTCATCACGAACAGACATCAATTTAAAAAACCATTTAGTATTGAACAGCTGTTTTATCCTTAGTTGTTCAGTGCTTCCTGATCTTCAATGGTTCTTTATCAGATATCGATCGCTAGTGCAAATAACATATGAATTGTACAAAATTGACTCAGACTAATAAAAATTTCGATCAATTACACAAATATGTTTGATTGAAAGTAAGCAAACGTCTAAAATAATTTGATCTGAATTCTTTGTTCTCTAAAATATAACCTAACGTAAAATACCTATGTATCTATCTATATAATAATTCTTTCGAGTTCTTTTCAATGTTACGTTTCAAGTTCTTTTCAACAAATTGTTTTCATTAATATTTCTGTTACATCTTAGAGTCCACAGCTGACCAACGAACATTCTCCTTGTACACCGAACCATAATAAATTGATTCAGTCAACAGATAGTGTGGTCTTTGCACCAAATTACATTTTTCTAAATAATGAAGAGTATACTGTAGTTCGTACAGTTATACTATTGTTACCGATGATTAATGATTATGTAAAATTAGATGAGAAATTACCTGGTCAACCGTTAACTACTGAATTCGTTTCAGATCGTTTAGCTGATCTACTTAATGTAAGTGTTTTCTGTATTATTCCGTACAAAAGTTTCTAACTTATCTGGGAAGATTAAAAATAGTAATAATACTAGTAATATTACTATCATTATCATCTTGTTAATATGTGTAGTGATTAGATGAACAATCTCCACTGTAATCTTAGATTTTTGGATGGTTTCAATCAATCAATGTACAAAATACTTCTATTCATTTGATTAGGTTTTTAAAGATATTAGTTTCGTATTAAATGTACTGCATTCCATTACTTATATCGGACTTCGGTTTTTCTGTAAACTACATTTATTTTGAAAGAGTGTTTGCGTGATTTTATAGTGTCAATTTTAACATAAAATATCTTGTATCAAATTATCGTCATCGTGTAATACGTGTTAACAATTTTCACCATAACTCAATTTTGAAAACATTTTGATTTGAACTACTGAATTTCAGGTTCGAACTGTGATCCTTCTTTATTTGGTTAGTAGTCATTGTGTAACCTTTCTAGAAGGAAAGCTGATCTTAGTACCATGTAGAAAAAGTTTCTTAGGATATCAGTAATACTTGTGGATTAGCATTAGTTATCTGTGAAATAAGTTATGGAATTATATTTGCGGGTAGTCAAGCTAACGAGTTCTCCAATATTTTCGCTCAATCAATTCAAGTAGAATTTTTCGTCGTATATATATATATAATGTTTATCACGGTATACTACTATAATGCGATTATATGACTCGTATCCGAGATTATATTACAACTATATTGGATACTTGAATAATGTAGTGACTGTCGTACCAGATACACGATCCGGGATCAAATATAGAGGTAACCAGAGTAACGGCCAGACAATAAATTTATTTAGCACAAACACTACCTGTTTATACACACTTTGGGTTAGGAGTGGAAATCAATGACAGAATGAAATTCATCTGGTAAATAGTAATAAGCAAAGTGTCTGTCTGTCTTCGCACTGTGTTCAATTACACCTTAATTTCACTGGCTACATATTAGTTTCTATACATTTATTTAATTAGACTATTTCTTTGTTTTGTTTGCTTACTTGTTGTAGCATTTCAATTCTCGTGTTTGTCAACTTGTACTTGGTGCTGAGGCGTGTAAACGGGTCGATCTACAACGTATATCCGCTAAAAATCTCGCCTTGACCCTGCGTAGCCTACAATTGGTTGTGCAGTTTCTACCATGTATACAATTCTTGTTAAACAGGTAAACTACTGTTAAGTCTTTAAAAGAGATGGATCACTATTCTGATATTCGTTTTTCTGTAGTTTCCTTCCGTAATATATTTTTCATATTATTAAAGAAAATTTCCATGAAATAGCCATTTTTGATATATGGAAGAAATTTCGAAAGGTTTTTGAGGTTAAGTTAATCCAAATAAGAAAAGTGTAGAAAATCACGACTTTTGCCTAATGAAAACTTTTTAGATTTAGTTTAGTTTATAAGGCTACAAAATCTCTGTAACCCCTGTTTTATAGCTCGAAGGACCCATTGATATGAGAACCGAAATTCGTGTACAACGTAAACTGCAAATATTGTGAAAAGTACTATTTGGGATGAAGTAGTCATCGTTCATGTCAATTCATCATTAATTGTTAGATAACGACAACATAATGAAGATGATACTAGTTTTGAAGGTCTAACATACCAGTACTTTGGGCAATCTGTATACGTAATATCTCAGTAGAAAAAAATTCAATCCACCCAATGTTTTGTGATCAGGAAAGAAAAACATACAAGGGAAACAAGTAAAGAATCGATCACACACCTGAAGTTAATAAGCATAGGTTTTAGTCATTCCAGATACTTTCAAATTGATCGGTTTTTCTAGGGTTTGTGATTGTGAACTTTTTTCATACCATACCAATATTAATCTTTTGCTGAACTATTTATTCTCCACCCTGTCTAATTATCAATAGTTGAGTAGACAAACACTAAAGAGTTATTCCGCTATTACTACCACCACTACTACTGTAGTGAAAACAAACACCCTTGGGAACAATCAAATGTATTTGAACTCAAAATTACAGAACGTCTTAGTATAATCTGAGAATCATGCAGTAAATACTTCATGTAACAAATATCAATCAATTGTCTCAAACTTGACTGTTCTTTTTGCAAATATCAGTCAGTCATCTCAAATTTCATTGTTCCTGCATTTTCATGACAATCGCTTTCCATTTTCGTTCTTTCGTTCTCGATCTTCTACTGAAATACATTCTATTCCTGACTATCGTTGTATACTATTGCTGATATAAGTAGCCCACACCACACTACTACTACCAGTGACAATACAGTTGAAAACAGATGAGATATTTATAGAATCATTCAGTATGGATGAGGAGAGTCAATGTGGAGAAAAAAGACATGGTGATATATAAAAATCTTGTTTTCAGTTGTATTCAGTTAAATGTTTCTCACTGACAAATCATTTTTCAACAATGCCACTCAGTTCAAATAATGTACAACTCAATTAAAACAACTAATGCAATTTATTGTGTCCATTTATTCATTCTCGTATGTGTTGGTTAAAAATTGTATATTTTCTGCTCATTCTTATTCCTTTCTGTGTAGAATATCTAAAACGGAGTTTAATAAAGTATCATCAACTAATGTCGATAACTTTCTTATTGCTTCATTATATCATCCTAACAGTCAGGGGATAAATCGAATAACATTAAATGGTCTACATCATATTGAAAAACTATTTAAGTAAGTTTTTCTCTTACTTTGTGGTGTAACTCTCGTTATTAAATGTAAACTGTTAACAGTCATATATATATATATATATATATATATAACGGAAATGTTCCAGAAATGTTCCATTTGCGTATAAGATTTCATCTTTATTGTCAAGATGGTCAAAACTTATCGATCACGAATCCTAGACTTACGTTTTGTATGATTCAGCACACTTTAACAAGATATATAAACAATTAGGTGAAATTCGCATTGGCATCATACAGTGGTGTTGTCAAAAACGTTAATGCCCCTTTATTCAACCCTTGACAGAAGCAACAGAATGCGTATTGGTTAGTCGTTGATACGGAATATTAATATTGATACGCTCTGTTGGTAGGTGCTATTAAACCTGGTGTTCATACTTAGGATCACTTGTCTATGGCTTTCAACTAACACCTAAGTAAAGGTGTACATCGAGTCACTTAACCTAGTGACTAGTACCAAAAGCCCCCATTTTTACCTTCAGATTGTATTTTCCACTTGAGAGAACTCTAAATATCATTGGTTCATTCTCTCTTTTAATACTCCCGAGTTATGTGCTTTTTCGTTCATGCTTCAGAATGCTTATTGAATATACTTTTTCCCTCATCTGAGCTTGGTCTTCTCCCTCTAGTCGTCAGGGCTGAGACACGTCGAAATAGTTTAGCTTGTCTTGTCGTTGATCCTTCGTTCCGTTCGCCGATTTTAGGTGATTTCATAATCTCTTCAAACATACCAGTTTCTATGATTGTGACTTAAGTTTCATGCCAGTGTCATTCCAGGTGATCAAATTTAATTAATAATAAAAAAATTTTAATGTTTACAAAAATTATAGCTGATGTTATCAGTGATTCACCTTGTATGATCAACCTTGTGAAGTGTTTGATCTCGGCAACTGTCATAATAATAACTTTTTAAGTATTTGAATATAGTCACTCAGTTTAATTTTTAAACATAAGTGCTTTGACACTACTTCCCTTTTCCAACATTGAAAGCACAATAGTTAAATAGTTAGGAAGTGAAATGTTCAAATACACCTTGACAACAGAAATGATGACATCTTCACTATGTATTACTCTTGTGTTTCCTTAAACTTTCTCAGTTGTTTTCTTTCCTTTAGCTTTTAGTTCCTTTTATAGATAAATTTAGTAAATTTTCCTGAAGAATTGTAATAGAATTCTTCTGATTAGACTAATCAATCATGGTTTCCTTTTCATTGATATCACTATTAATTGGTCAGAATTAATGCGATATATTTAATTATTTTTTCTTTATATATATATATATATATATATATGTCTTATTGTACTTTTTTCTTAAAATAGTGAACATATTGAAAGCATTTTACAAAAACTCGTTCAATTATTATCGGATCCGATTGGTCCTATGTTTTCTAATTGGTATGGTCGTCCTCCGATACCCAGTAGACAAATGGATGAAATATGTCGTAATTTGTCGAAATTAATCGGAATTAATCGGAATGACTAAACATGTATTACCTCCCAAAACACTTACGGTAAGTTTAAAAGAATGAAGTTATTTTTTTGTTGTAAACAAATAAACCAAATACATTTAAAACTCAAATTTTATTATTTGTATTTAATCTATTTACGTCTTAGACAATAGTCATTATATTATACTATTTTTATCAGTATTGAAGTTTGTGGAGATTGTTGAATATCATTGCAACAGTTGGTAATCATCATGTAATCACTAGTTACTAACTTTGAAAGTAAATTTCTGTAGTTCTTGTTAGAAGTTGTGACCAGTGTAGTTCAACTGTGTCGTGCTTGAGGCAGTTACCCGCTAAAGACAACCGGAGGTGGTCGAGAATGAAATAAAGTTAGGAACGTACACCGTTGAATCCGGGTTTAGTGGTCTAGGGGTTCAGTGTTCACGCGTGAAACCGAATATCGTGGATCACGATACTTAATAGAATAGTGGGTGCATACTGATGAGTCACATAAATGCATCAGTCCAAGTTGTCACACCTCATTAGCACAACAAGATGAACACCGAATTCATAGAAGTAGTTACTTCAATAGTGTAATATATAAAAGAAAGATTGTATGTAGAGATATAGTACAGAGTGAAAGAATTAGTTCGTAGAAAGCAAGGTCTGAAGTAAATTTATTCTCACAGTTTAAGGAAAGACAAAGAGTGTATACACCTACGCCATTGTGATCGATTCTGACTAACTAACTATTTCCACTGTTATAAACAAATACAATTTATCATTATTTAACTTTGTCTCATATCCATTGTGTTAGAGTTAATGAGATGAAATCCAAGCACCATTATACTTGCGTGTACATTTGAATTATATCTTAATTATCTTTTTTGTTTCATTGAATAAGCGTCTTCAGGTTATTCATTTTGTCGATTCGAAGTTGTAATTGTTAAATTGTATTTGTATCAGTACATTGTTTTTCGATTCCTTCATTACCTATCATTGTGTGTGTTTTTTTTCTCTCAATTCAACATTTACTAGTCTATCCTATTACGTGTTCATAATGAATTAAAGGTGCAGTTACGACATCGTATTAGTGAACTTGGTATTATTGCTGATGGTGGACCTCAACAAAGGTAATTCCCTGATGTTTTTCTATCACCAAATAACTATAATCTCATTTCAGTTACATTTTCTTATATCACCCCCACCTGTAACTTACTATTTATTCAGCGTCTGAAGTGTAGCTTGAATTACTATAGTACTGTATTTAGAAGCTAAAATAATTTGAAAACATGTTACAGTTTTGTAATTCTTGTTTTTTTTATGGAGAGATTTTTGTCGATATTTGAATTTTTATTACAGATTAAAATCATTTGAAGGACCCTTGAGAATTAGGAAATACTAGGCAGTTATTTCATCGTATTTTGAAATTTCTCAGCACTGAATACCTTTTACTTACTGCATATTGAAAAATATTGACGATCTTCAGTAATCTGGGCAAGTGGTTTTAGTCAAAATCTAATAACTCACATTTCCAACCTCAATCAGTTTTATGTTGTAGTACAGATTGTTTTCCAAACTCATCACTAGGCAAAATCATCTATCACTCGTCATGTAACTTCTTTCTATCGTTTGACAGGATTTGTTAAAAGAAGTTGAAATTTAACCCTTATAAATCAAATGTCAATTAATTCCAGCGTATCGATCGGACTAATATGTAGTTAATTCATCTAATGAAACGATTGTCGATTAAATGAGTTGTTTATTCCATCCAGTACAATTTTTTGATTTTCAACACCTTAGTTGATTGCAGTTTACATCGAGAGCTTTGTAAAGGTGTATTTCGTTTTGATATGTTGAAATAGCTTTTGAAGAATAGAATTCTTAACACATTTATAGTTGTAAGAATCAATTCATTAGAACATGGTGTACATGAATTCTCCATTATGATGACTGAAATTGGTTTATTCGAATAAGCAAACGGTTATCATTCTGGGTAAAGTTCCACTCTGACGAGTCCAAAATAGGACGAAACACGCGTTCTGGATTCTCCTGCTAGCCAACATCCACCTCTACTTATATTAACTGTGTTTATGTTGATTGTTTGTTGTTCATTAAAAAAAAATCTTAATGTAGAAAATAGGTTGATAAAACAACCGGAAGTAAACATTTTCATTTTAGCCAAACATTTTTTTTCTTGACACATAGTGTTTATCGGCAGGTCAAACAAAATTATATATAGTTTATATATGAACATTCGTTAAAATTTAAATGATATTCAATGTAAAAAGTACCTTTAAAATAATCTAAGTGATTGAAATGTAAGTAGTTCAAACGTTTCACTCAATAAACTAGTTCGAACTTCCTTCGGGAAGTAATCGTAGTCCATATTATCAAAGAATGTATAAGGTTTAACAAAATTACAGTACACGTTTATCCAGTCATATTTATTTTGTACAAAGTAAAGTCATTAGGCAGTCTGCTGTAAAACTTAATCACCAGATAAGGATTCAAGAGTATATGTGTGTGTCTGCATGCAGTAGTTGTATAGGGAACAGGACGTTTTAACATTCACATTTTTTATTTCATCAACTGACTGGATTAACAATAATAGTTCAATATAATTCGCTGTGAGGCAGTTACTCACTAAAAACAATGGTAAGCGGTCGCGCAATGTCGTGGATCGGTAGAAGTTAGACATTGACACCGTTGGACGCCGGCTCAGTGGTCCAGAGGTTAAGCGTTCGCGCGCAAGGCCGAAGGTCCTGGGTTCGAATCCCTCTGATAGGTGATCGTGTATATGCACTTCTGAGGAGTCCCATACTAAGAAGAGATGGCCGTCCTGTGCTCCAAGGTTTTTAATGATGGTCTAACATTGGCCCATTCATGATATCAATCTAAACTCAATCTCCACAATCCTATACTGATAATTTAAACATTTTGACCTGATTTTATTTCTTACTGTTTGGTTTCAGAAAGGAAAAATAAATTTTTATCATATATTTTTGAATAATAGCTACCAGTGAAACCTCGTCATATTTCCGACTCATCAATTGAAAATCCACTGCCCTTATATTTTTATCGTTCATACTCAAGCTTGAAGTCATTACATAATCGCTTCAGATCTCACTGGTATATTAGCTAAACTACTAAGATCAGACAGTCACTAATGCTTGTAACATGTTCAATACACTAATAAAAACTGATTAACTTCAGTTCTGACTATCACTTCTCTAAGCGCTTGTTAGTAGATATTACCATTTCAGTGCTCAAACTGAGATTTATTCATTTTTGTTTTTCAAGTAGATGTTATATTCATATTTCAAAATATTGATCAAAGTCTATGAATTGAGAATATAGCTATTCAAAATAAAGTGTGTTTCTCTAAAGCCACTCATCGAGAGAATATATTTGAGCTTCAGTGAATTCCAGGACACCGAACTAAATTTCGCTTTTCACTAATAACTACTTAGTAATTGTGAATATTATTAGCTCAGTTCGTAGTAACTATCAAGCATGATGAATTAGAAATTCCTACTTATTTTGATGCATTTTACTAAATCAAATTACCTGAAGAGAATACATTTTGGAAAGTATTCAAGAATTGGATACTTTATGTATCAACCAAAAACCGCATGAAATAAATTTCTATCAGAAATTATCGATTATACGATTATTGTCGACTTAAATGTGTATATGCTCAATATTTCTACTACAATTATGATTTGATATAAATAGATTATATATTCACATTTCAACTAGCAAGTTTCCAGTTCGAATCCTATTCCATCAACTAAAGTTTAAGTAATCGAATAGTATTAAATTGCTCTTAAAACTCAAAACTAAGCCAATAAACGTCTATTCGACGAATCTTTTTGTTGGGATGATCCTGAAAATTTCTCGCAATAGACATGATAGGTTCAGGAAACATTACGAAGCATTTTATTCAATCAGCGTTTAATTAGAAGTTTTGCTAGAAATATCGCGAAAATGAAAAGTCACAGGTAGAGTTTCTGATTGGCTGATTACTACACTGCTACAATGTTTAGTAGTATTCTAGAATTTTCAGGAAAACCCAAGGACTTCTAAAATACTATAAAAATGCTATATTTTCTGTACACAAATGAACCTTTGGAGTAAAGTGCTTCTCGTATATTTTGCGCCTTTTCTCTAGTGTTCAAGTCGCTGTGTAGTTCTAGCTTGGCTAGGGGTTACGAGACTAGCTTAGGATCAGAATATAGCGTTCAATCAGCGAGACTTATCACAATTACAATAATAATTCTGCTTATCACTTAATTTCTTCATAGAATTATCAATTTTAAAAATTAATCCCTTCTATTGTATACTATTGATGTAGTTAGATGATGTTGAATTTCCCAAATGCCCTGGTACGGCCGCGAGTGAGGAGAGTCCACCCTCTCTTTCGAAATGCTCTCAGTTCTGTGTATTTTGCGTTCAAATAACATATGTTTAGTTGATAATTTCTACAACTGCCTTCTCGTGGCGGGGGTGTTGTTTACGAAATTGAAAGGACGAAAAGCGAATATCCGACGCTTTAACCGGGTTAGTGGACACGGAAAGTCCACTTAGCGGAGTTGGAAAACCCTGATTCCAAACCATTGGTGCACATGGGCTCCAGTATCCTGAGGGAACAAATGGTTTATGAATCAATCATTGGTCACCAGCTACCATGGGACTGCATCTACTCACGATGCTCCACTGCCTTGTGGATCAGACCTTTAGGTCAAAGGCCCCTTAAGATAACCACCTGCTTCAGTTTGGGCACCTGAGCCCTCACACAAATCGATTTGTTCGGTGCATATGTATCTAGTGCTTCCTTGTACCAATATTTATGTGTTTAAATAAATAAAATAAAAATAGTTTAGCATACAATAAAATACAACTAAACAGATGAATAAATGATACTGTTATCACGAAATTATTGCACACCATATACTCAATTACCATTTCAATAGATTACATTTTGAATCCATTTATTATTTGTTATCGGTTTTGTACAATACAGCTGGAAATATCTCAGTTTTATCTCTCTTCTTTTTTTTATATCATCATTATATAAATTTGACATTTATGACATGCGCATTCATATTTGCCTTGTTTCTAACGATAGACGGTATCAGTATCGTTCGCTTAGTATTCTTATATTTAGATTAAATATTAAACTAATATACTATTGGAAAGATAATATCATATCTAATATACTAAGCACTATGTCTAAAATGTTTCCGCCATAATGCCATATTTTTTCCACAAGATTCATAACTCTACCAAACATACAGCTTATGCGTGTGTTATGCATCAAACTATCCCGATATTCTATGTTGTTTTCTTTTTTATTATACTTCAGTTAAATAGTGACTAGATTCACTTTGAATTGTGTGTGTGTTCGTTTGTTTATTTTATTATTATCTAACTTATTCACATTATTTAACAACTTAAAGGTTTCTTTTATTTTCTCTTCTTTTTCCCACTATCCTTTTGTATTTTAGTTTGATCGATTCGGAAATTCTCTATTACATTGATCATTTTAAAACACTTACACCACAACTACAAAAATTCGTTGATGATTGTTCTGATATTTGGCCATCATAAATAATATTGATTATCCATTCACAAAAATTCCCATGCAAGATATGGTCTAATAATAAAGGAAGAAAAGATAAGCCACAAATACGCGCCTGCCTGTCTATATTAGCTAGAAGTATTTATTTACCTTGTGTCTTTCATTATTTATAAATGAATATATTTTATATTTTGTGAATAGATTGTGAGTCTTTCATTATGGTGAATGTTTATGTAAACTGATTTCTGTGGTAGTATCATTCCAATTGACATATTTAAATAGATCCATTTTGTGTGTGTGTGTGTATGTGTATGTGCACAAGACTTCTATCTCTCTCTCACACACACACACACACACACTTGTGTATACACTTTTCTTCTATTCTCTGTTATTGTCAGTATTATTATCAATATAAACATTTTGTATGTTGCTCTGTTTCTTTCTGTTCTACTTTATTCCTTCTGTTCATATTAAAGTGTTTTAATGAATAAATTTTCCACAATTAACTTTAATAATAGTAATAATAATCTGTTTAAACTATTATTATTGTTGTTGAAATGGGCTTACACAGTATTGATTGTATTATTTATTATTACTTCTATTCGGGAAAAGGTGGTTGTATAATTTCTTTTTTTAGGGAGGGATTGTCATTTAAATGTGTGGGTAAACAATGTAGAAGTTTGCAAATTTCTGTAATATGTATTACTGCTTATTGAAGTTTCTTTTAAACATTAGGTAACTTCTCAATTGAGTTCAAAATGTTTTGTTATGTTGTATTGCTTTTTGAGTCTGTTACTCATATATATATATCGTTGTTATATGGATATCCGAATCAGCTACTTGAATGATAGCCCCCAAATGCCCTGGTACGGCCGAGAGTGAGGAGAGTCCGCCCTCTCTCTCGAAATGCTCTCACATGACCACGCGTATATAGCCTCTGCCAGGGAAGTCCTACTCACTGCCTTCTCGTGGCGGGGGTGTTGTTTACAAAATTGAGAGGACTAAAAGCGAATGTCCGGCGTTTTAACCGGGTTAGTGGACACGGAAAGTCCACTTAGCGGAGTTGGAAAACCCTGATTCCAAACCATTGGTGCACATGGGCTCCAGTATCCTGAGGGAGCAAATGGAGTGTGAATCAATCGTTGATCACCGGCTACCATGGGACTGCATCTCCTTAAGATGCTCCACTGCCTTGTGGACTAGACCTTTAGGTCAAAGGCTCGGGGTATGGTCCCCTAAGAAAAGCACCTGGACAGTATCACAGCCTTCACACAGATCAAATGAGATTTGTGAGGCGCATATTTATCTGGTGCTTCCTTGTACCAATATTTATGTGTTTAAATAAATAACTTGAATGATAAAATCAAGCGTGAATAGAAAGATTTTCATTCGAAAACCGAATCAAAAATATATGTACACTGATTTAAAAATGTACATCCTTCTCGCTTAGAAAATAAAATCACATTTCAGATCGGTAGCATCTGTCTCTTTTTCTGGAAAATGGAGCTGAATCTTGGCCAATAGTGTATGCTTATCATATAGTCTATGTGATTGGTCCCGAAGTTTCATTTTTTCCTAGTCTTTGAGGGGCATGGTACCAACCATGTAGGTATTGGCTGAAGTTAATGAGACGACTATCGTATCGATGTGTGTAAAATGGGTTTTGAATGTTCATTCTAATGGCTGAAAATCATAAAGTAGTGATGCAGTTTATCTGCTGGTTCACTTCAGCTAAAATTTGACTAAACATTCCTCGTATTTTATGACTTTACTTTTTTCAGTTCATTGATGTATAAACAAAAAGAGCAATGAAGATGAATAAAAAATGTTTGTGTTCTTTTTGAACTTATTGTATCAAGTAATAATGAAGTTTGTTTCAATGTTATATTTGCTAATTGAATTTTTAAATTGGTAATTTAACTAGATCATTCGCAGCTGTGAATTTACGTCATCAATTTATGCTTCTACTTCACCTTCTAATTTATTGAATCGCAGTTTGGAAAAATGAACGTACTGAAATCTGTCTAGCGTCTTGAAGAATATGTTGAGCATGAAAATGTAGTGGAAACACCTGGTAACATAGGACTTTGAAACAGCACTTCTGGATATTCAGCAGAATAAATCAATTATAGTAACTTTTCTATGGCACCATTCTCTATCATCCGCTTAATTTTAGAGCTTACTAAATTTTGACAATCGATTATCCACTATATTCAACTAGGTAGTTGACGCAAACTATATTCTATCAGATATAATTTGTTAGACATTTTCGCTTCCGTAGGTAACGCAGAGAATCATTTCTTTTGTGTACAAGTGTTTTTTCACGTTAAATTCATAGGAAAATTCAAATAAAAGACATGGTTTAAAGTGTAAATTAAATTCTTTATTGATTAGGATAAGCCGATTGGATAAGGGAGAGTTACACTGGCTCTTGTTGAAGGCAGCTTGTTTTCATCTCCAGTATTTTCTAAAAAATTGAAACAGAACGTTTTGTGAACTCATCTCGACTGGATCTGTAGGCTCAATAACGATCGCAATCCAGCAGATATATGAACCAACAACCTCTACTGTACTTTTTTATAGTGAGGTCATTGACGTAAGTAATGTTTTTCCGGGAAGTTATCAGTGATCCATTTCCAAAGAAAATAGTTGGAAGTGCAGAAAAAGAACGACAACCAGCTTTCAAATAAAAGTCATTAAAAAGTAAGAAATGTCAGTACTGTGTTGAATACTGCTTCGTTATTTCAAAGACATATAGATCAGAATGAAATTGCGAATTATTGTATGTTTTCAAAAATATATTTACCAGCATTAGTAAATTTAAGAAACTCTATAGGGAAATATTTAACCTCAAAAATTAAGGGTCTAGAAATATAAATTTCTTGACAGCATTATCCCGACGTTAATGTGAAAGTCCTCAATGGATCACGTTAGCCTTCATTCATTGATTTTAAAATTGATAATCAAAATTCGGTGTGAAATATTCATAGTTCATTTTCTGTGATCTTGATTATTTCTCAAAATAATCGTTGGGTAAGAATATGAATCAGTTGGTTTACAATAGATTTTTTTAATTAAACAATGAAATCGTTCAGCATCTAGGCTTAAATCATAGATTAAAATCCAAGAAACTGTATTGGTTTAAAACCTTTGATATATTGTTGAACTTATCTTCACTTCATCAAGGCTTTTATAACACACACTATTTGTACTACTTAATCCGAAGATGACTTTACCTCTGATAACATCTATTACTGGAAGTTATTCTTAGAAAATATTTGAAGTAATAATCATATAACGTTATCTTACTTTGATATATTCATGTATAAATAAATTAAGTTTATATGATCATCATATTAGACTATTGATTGCATAGTGTTGTATCTCGAATAGAATTGTGAATGGTAACTTTTGAGGACTATGCATAGACCAATGTAATATGTATATTTCCTATTGTATAATTGCTAAATAGCTTAACTATTCATATTCATGTTCCTCTTATTATAAGCTTTATTTTGATCTATAGACTATTATCATACGATTTACCATTCCTGAGTTATCCCCAGTCTATTGGTTATTGTTCCCCCTATTCACAGCCAGGTTTGGCTAAATCTTGTACAAATGTTGTTCCCTATCTTATGATACGATGTAGTCAGTTTGGTTGGTATATAAATCCAGTATGTTTGAGAATAATGATTCATATTGCCGAAGCTGTTATTGGTGTTTTGGACTTAACTGACTGGGCTAGGCAGATAGCAAGACTGATAAGTATTCAAGACTGCTCATACAGATTTTGTATATCATTGGACGACCAATAAATACACTCCTCTCTCATTGGCGGTTTTATCACCCACATATATCAACTGGGCAAGCAGGCACCCAATCGATATAACAATAGTATAAAATGTTGCTCTTTTTCAAGAATAAAATAAAACCCTTTCTTTATTTTATATTATTGTTGTACAAATTGAAAATGATTATTATACAAGATTATTCTATGAAAATCCAATAAAAATGTATTTAAAACCAAACTGAAAAGAAAATTTAATTTATACTGATGTGATTGTTTCTATAGCAACGAGAGTAATAATATAACTCATTATGATATGAAGAGTAAATATATAATTTTAGAATTAGGTGATTGTATGAGATTTACAAATGTATCATACTACTGAATAACATCAAAAGTATGAGATCATGCATGGAAAAGATTGAATAAAATGTAAATTGCCAAAATACTTCACTTATACAAACGCACACACACACACACAGAGATAATGCGAGGACAGAATTATGATACATCGTAGTTGTATTTAATAATTGAACATTAAAAACTAAGAAATCATCACAGTTGGTAAGAAAACAGAGAATCGATTATAAAATGATGACAATGATCCGAACAATGAATAAATAAAAAAGAGTATCTTGTATCAACATTTTATGCATGAAAGAAAGAAATTGAATAGAATAAAGAATATTTATGGAGTGCTTAATTGTGAACATTCAGTTTCATTTTCATTCATAGAAATTTTATTTCGTGTTTGACGTGAACAACATCCAGTACCAGTTAATCGAAATGAATAAGCTGAACTTGGTAAATTATCTAATCGACAAGCCATTGGATATAAGAAAAATGGATAAACAATTAAACCAAATAGAACTGATAATCCAACTTCTAAATAAAATCCATCTAATTGTGTAATACATGTTCCATGAATAGTTTCACAGGCCTAAAAAAAAAGAAAATTAACACAAGATCAATAAATATTGTTTAATTTGTTACGAATTTTACACTTAAACAAACGATTATCTTAACCAAGTTGACACACTGGGAAAATCAGTTAGACGAATAGTCCCAACGAATGGGTATCCCAATCTTCCATTAATTCTAATACTAAATTGTTTAACTTAAGTTCTGTTTGACCTAATATACATTCCAATATTTATCCACGCCTCTAGTTGACAAGTTTAAAACTTGTCGCGTAAGCTGTGCGTATAAGTAACCGAATTAGAAGGAACAGCTATGATAGATGAATAAAGTTTACTTAAGTAGCGTTTTCAGCATAACTCCGACAAACGATGTTGATTATCCTGGATTCATTTTCTGTTTCAGTCTCTACCGTAATTCTTGCATTTTTCTAACTGACAAATATCTGGAACTTTTTCTAAGTGTAGGTCCTTTCACGATGATCGTGACTGGATGACTAGAAAATTACTTTTTGAGCGTGTTTTACTCCGTCTTGATAAACCGTATTAAATATAAATAATACTATTATACCCCATATTAATCTCTGTCCGAGCAACGATTTAATTGGTCGATGACTAGTCATACAGAAGAGAAACATTTGTGAGGCTCTAATTAAGTCTTAAATTTCACACATTTTCTTGAGTCAGATAAAGCACTTGAATACGAAAGACAGTTAACCTAGATTCATATTTTTATGAAGAGGGACAAATGAGTAGAAAACATTTAGGTCTGTGTACAAAAAGTGCATTATGATCTGGAAAGCCATAGAGAGTTTGATGAAGAATTGGATAAGACCTTACAAATACTTATGGAAAATGCTTTTCCTCCCAAAAACGAGAACTTAAGTGAGATATTCTTCATCCACATTTGATCCGAAGAAGGTATGTCAGTCGAGATCACGAAAAACCGATCGTTGAGATCCCCAAGGAAGACATATTCAGAAGAGCTATAAAGTGCCTTAAAAACCTGATCTGAAGGTATACCAGGGATAAACTAGAAGTTTATGTTACCTCGTTCTGAATCTATCAGTTGACTTCCTCTTATTAACTAGGTTGTGTCGGCCCAGCAAGTGTCCTCTTTCCAAAGACATACCCAAACATTACATTACATAGCTATCTAATAATTATATACAAAGTCAAGTAAACTGGGTCGGAAAAAGTCTGTGTTGGAAAGTTGTGCATGACAATGGCTTTAACAATTCATCAATTCAATCTTGTTCTCTGTATCTAGAGGAAACAAGTCAAATCCTTTAGTTTCCTCTGCCTTTAAATGCTATTGCTCGTCATCAATACGCAATTGTTTATTCTTTATGTTCTTCAAGTGGACAAGTATATTTATTGCTCTTTATACAATAACTCCACTTCATTGTATCTCGTTACTCTTGAGCTTTTGCGTAACTTTCACTCAATAGTGGAAGATGTACTTTTATATAAACAGTAGGATGAACGTTTTATGTATATATGCCGACAAAAGTGCAAGACACTTTTTGGCGCAGTATTACCAGGCTTCAAATCAAACAACTGAGGACCTTATTATTAGCGTTATTCGTAACTAAAGCTTATTAAAATAGTTATATTAAATAAAGTTACTTAATGTATGGAGAACACAGTTTAACTATCCAAGTACTTGGTATGAGGTTTGCAGAAATTTGAGTGTTATTGATATCACAAACCGGCCTAAGTTGGATAACCACTTGAAAACAAGAAATAATAGACAGTTTTTCAGTCGTAGTATAGAGCACCCAAGCAGTGCACATCTACGACTACCACGGGGACCAACCCCAGGACTTTTTGTAGGATGTGCGAACACTCAACCTCTAAACCACTAAGCCGGCTATCAACGGGGTATATCTTTAACTTCATATTCAACAACCTCCATACTGAAAGTTATTTATTACCTCATGGTATCTAGTCATTCCAGTAAAATGATCTTCATAGACAATTACTGTTCAGTATTCTAACATATTTTTAGCTGGAAAGTACTTTCTACAAAGAAGGATAAATCTAAAAACTGATTGTTGATAGTTTTCAGTGATTCCATGATTAGGTTATTATGAAAGGCAACTTAAATTAAAATAAGGTTTTGTTCAACACTTACTTTAATTCCATGCGGTAGTTTACAAGTTGCATTATATTGTTGTATTAATTTTTCTTTATCGAAAAATGAATAACTATGATTATAATTATCATTATTGGTTGTGTTATTCAATAATGAATTATTTGAATGGATACTTTGAATAATTGTTTGGTTGAACTCTTTCAAAATACATGCACGTTTAGTCAATGGTTCGATCAACGATAGGAAAGCAGTACTGGGCAAGCTACCAGCTTTTAAAGTAAAAATAAAAAGCATATATAGATATGGTGGGAAAGGTTTTTTATTTGTAAAACTAATTTCGAATAATATGAAATACTATTTAAAGTCAAACAGTAATATACATCAGTTTACTTTCAAGTGTAGTATTATGAACTAGCCCCCAAATGCCCTGGTACGGTCAAGAGTGGGGAGAGTCGACTCTCCTTTCTCGAAGTGCTCTTAAATAACCACGTTCATGCAACCACTGCCTTCTCGAGGCGGGGATGTTGTTTATGAAATTGAGAGGACGAAAAGCGAATGTCCGGTGCTTTAACCGGGTTGGTGGATATAAAGAATCCACCTAGGAGAGTTGGTAAACTCTGATTCCAAACCAATGGTGCACATTAGCTCCAGGATCCTGAAGGAAAAAATAGCATATGAACCAATCACTTGTCACCGGGTAACATGAGACTTCATCTCTCTACGTTGCTCCACTGCCTTGTGAATCAGACCTTCGGGTCGAAGGCTCGGGGTGTGGCCCCCTAAGTAAACCACCTGCTTCGGTTTGGACACCCGGGTAGTATCCCAGCCCCCATATAAATCGAATGCTCCCTTTTACCAATAATTGTGTTTCAATAAAAGAAAAAATAACTTAAGAACTTCCGATTTTCATGGCTGTTTTATTAGTGGCATGTGTATATTTGCTAAAGCATATGGATCTTAATAAAACAAAACTTGTCTGACTCAAACTTAGAAAACTATCATTCTTCTACGATCCATCCTAGCAGTGAATAATCCACTGTACCATAAGATCACTCGATAGTTTTCCCATTTGATTGAGCCCATAAAGAAAAACCCGTCTGTACATGGAATTACAAACATTTTTAATTTCATGAGTAGGATTGATCAGCTTAAACTGAAAGAGTATGATTTCTTTAGATGGAGAGTTTCATTTAGTAATGTCCCACTAAAAGAGATTATCAATATCATCTGTAAGCGGTTTGATCGAAGTAGTTTTCTGAAGAAGAGACTAAAAGATCTGTATCTGTTATGCTCAGATAATGCAGTTTTAATTGGATGATAATTATTTTCAACAAGACCTCATCTTCGCTTGAATTTTTTCTAGCGCAACTAGAAAACACCGTAGTAAAAGACATGATGAACTAATGTCACTGTATTTCACTTATGTTGATTATACTTTCATCATGTGTCAATAGAGACCAATCGGATCATTTATTTAGATCTTTCAATGCGACTTACTCAAAGTTAAAGTATAAAAAAGAATGGATTTCTTACATTTAACGATAACAAAAAAGGACGATTGTTAAAATCTCATGTTTCGTAATAAATCTTGTCTAGTTACCTTTAACTTGATCTATTTATCTACCTGTGCATGCAGAGACACTTACATTCGAAGAACAGAGGAAATATCTGAAAGAATCCCTGAAGATTTACTTAGGAATTAAGTGTTTGATTGCCATAAACTATTAAATAGTGCCATGGCAAAAATATTATACATTCGATAATTCAGCAGTTCTTTCTATTTCTTTTTCAGTGGTAAACAGATAGAATAACAAGAAATTTCTAAGTTTTGCAGAAGTAGTTGCTATTTCTTGTCCCAACCACAACTTATACGTTCAAAAAGAACATGTGTTCCACCTAGAACTGCCTTAGTAACTAACTCACTGCCCTTTCGTTTTTTGTTCTCTCAGTTATATTTATTTGATTTAGGTCATCTTTATTTGACCACAATAATACTTATTGTTCATTTCGGTCAAATTTTCGTTCCTAACTTGTTATTATTACCAGTCTTATTATTTGAGGACTATTCAATAAAATGTTTGACCCTTTTTAGACATCTAATTACTCTTATTTTCGTCTACCTTCTGCAAATATTATTTTCATGGTTAGTATTATTATTATCACCACTATTATGATCATTTCACATTCCTTTTTCGGTTATCACTATCAGTTTCGTCATTTTTGTTTACAGAAATCATAATAGTTTGCGTATGCTTTTGCAATCGATTACGTCATAGTCTCCCACTCAATATGTTCATGAGTACAGAAATTACATAAAATCATTGTTCACGAATGTTCCAAATGACTTTATACATGCTACACACCGAAGTATATTTATGTAAACATTTTATTGAATTCTACGATTCAATACACATGTGGAAGATTTAGAACGCACGAAATGAAATGTATTTAATTCATCCAATTATGTTCATTGTTCTTGATTTACACAAGTTAATCCAAACTATCATAAGTGTATGAACTTACAAGGATTATAATTGAAAGTAATCATCGTTAATTTTTAGTATGTAAAAGACTGCTTGACAGGTCATATATTTATGTTGCTTAAAATTAGAAACACCCAGTTACTGGATTCCAATCTCATTGCTCACATGTCGAATGTTTGTTGGGAAACATTTTTGTTATGATTTTTTACCATATTAAGAGTGCATATTTTTGAAATACCAAAACACAGAAGAAAATAAATATCTGTGGTATTTCTAATAACATCCTTAGTGAAATAAACAATTATGTATTGAATTATGCCATACCATTAAGTTGGTTAATACTCTAGATGAATGTAGTAAAATCCAACAGTTAGCATTTATTTCAGTCACTAGTAAACATTCTCAGATTCATAAATGATTTATCACTTTTTTAAGTGATATACTTAGATCTCAGCGAAACGAAGTCTCCTTATCTCTTGAAAATATCGAGTGATTTATAACAGTTAATTGATTGTACATTGATTTTCATCAGAGTGAATATATACATTTAAATATACATATAAAACATTGACAGCGGGAACGTTCAAACGTTTACAAATAAAATGCAAGTAATCTCCGTTGTACAAGCACATGACTATCTGGATTCAATAGCTATATGAATGACACATTATGGCTGTGAAGTGAAAAGTAATAGGTTCGAGTGTCTGTATAAACATCAACACTGGGGTGAGGGAATATATAGTTGACGAGTTCTAAATAGGACGAAACTCGCTTATTGGATCCCTTTACTTGCCATAATCTATATTTTAAAATGTTACTAACTAGATGGAAATATTGATGCAACCCACTCAGGATTCACAATAAGAAAAGAAACTGACGAATTCCAATCCTTAAGATCAACAGCCGGAAGATTTAAGCCTTTCTAAATAGGACCAGACGATGCACATTTTCAGTGTGTTTTAGTCTTATTCTAGTTTTGATTATTATTTTGTTTGTTTCTTTTAAAGGTGTAATCTGTTATTATTGTCTTCTAACAATTCATGATAATAATTCTATTATTATTATTATCATTATGACTTTTATTTCCTTCATGTTTTTTTAGTATCTGTTAATTAGGCGATTATTTTTCACATTTCTGATTTATAAACTATACTCTATTCTTCTATAACCTCTCGATCATGACGTGATCACATGTAGTCTCTTTTTATCCTCTTATAGACTGATATATTGGTCAAATAACTATAAATATGAATGTACAACTTAAAAGATTTTGTGGAAAAAATGAAAATTTCTTTCTTTCCATTCAATGACATAATGGATTATCTTAATTACGTAACATAAATGTACCGGATTTTAAATATATTTGAAATTCAGACTTATTATCAACGTAGTGAAGCTCAAATTTACAGATTAGTTTTCTACTTTATTTATTATTTTAATCGATAGGATAAAATTCAATTAAGAATAAAAATTATATCTTAATTGCTTCAATGAAAACAAATAACAAATAAGTATCATTATTAAGTTTTGATTGAATCATTTCGAATGAATTAAGCATTGGGTAAGTTGTTATAAATAAAATTAATGTATTTGTAATATCCCAGTGATTAGATTTTCTGAAGTTTCGTAACTCTGTGTAAGCCACTTCTTCAAAGAATAAATAACCAAATTAACATTATTCCAAGTTTAAATAGTACAACGGAACAATAAAAAAAAATTGGAGTAACTTTAATTTGCTTATTTGTTCTCTGAAGTGGCTTACGTTGGGTTACGAAACGTCAGAAAATCTAATTCTTCTACTCATTGGAATATTACAAATATACTATTTATTTAAACTAACAGATAAATGTAAATCATAATAACATTTTCAGATATATATTAAAGAGAATAATAAAACAGTTTATTCATTTATAAGCAAAGATGGATAGTGGCTAGCAGTGAAATCCAGGATGCGCGTTTCGTCCTATTTGGGACTTGTCAACTGGATGTACCTGCATCCCAGGGTTGATGTTCACTCTGGAATTCGAACCCAGTACCTTTCGCTTCAAACGCCATCGCGTTATCCACTCAGCTACTAAGTCCTGATAGCCACTTGCTTGTGCAATGGGGTGAAGCCTTAATTCACTTAGTATTGTTTGTTTGAATCTTCCCATTAATGTTTAGGATGTTTATTCAATTATTCCGTTGCAACTAAATTGTTTCATATTAGATTTATGATTATTCAGATGAGTAATTCTTTTATTGTTTGTTTAAAATCAATCTATGAACAGTAGGATTTTGTGAAATAGTATGAAACGATTGGATAGAAATCCAAAGATGAGTAGTATTACATATGCATATATATATGTGAGCATCTGTTGATGGAGATATCAATATTATTATTATTATTTTATAGATATCAGTACCGAGATTGAACTTGATAGTTTGTATTTCTAACATATCGTGACTTAATATAAACCACTTCTTCAGAGTAAATATTTATTACTTATTTATTATGTTGAATAGGTAAAAAAGAAACGAACAAAATATTTTGATAAAACATCAATATTATAGTAGTTATGCAAGAATTAAGTAACAAATCTTGTAAATAAAAGAAGTAGGAGAAATTAGAAATTGAATGAAATGGAAGATAATCATTCATATAGAATATTTTGTTTCATTAAACTACGTGGTGACATATGAACAAGGAATAAACATGATGATACGTGGAATTCCCGCTAAAATACTAAATAATAAAGTTAAAGTATATTAAGCTTAAGGAATATTAAAAACGTAACACAAATGGTTGAATATTTTCAATTTAGCATGTTGTACTAAACGTATTATCAGAATGACTAAGTCTTTTTCTTTGAGCTAGGACTACCCATCGAGAAAAGTCAGGAGATTCCTATACCCACTAACACTGAATCACATAACAAGGTTATTGCATACGCTGGTGATTGATACTCTATTCAATATCCTCATGGGTTCTCAAATTCCAATAAGTACATCAGTTAAACTAAATGGATATCTCATGTTATCCTATATTCTTCGAACTTATTATTATTATTTTATAGATATCAGTACCGAGATTGAACTTGATAGTTTGTATTTCTAACATCTCGTGACTTAATATAAACCACTTCTTCAGAGTAAATATTTATTACTTATTTATTATTTATTCACTCTGAAGAAGTGGCTTACATTAAGTCACAAAATGTCAAAATACAATTTTTTTCTACTCATTGGGATATAACAAAAAAAATAAATTTATTGTTATGGTTGTTTTTGAAGCATTTAAACTATTGGAATTGCTACTGATTATTTAGAAATTTATTTGAATAAAATAAGAAAATACAATACTAAATGATTAAAATGTGTTAACATTAAGTGAGACGGTATACGTTTTCACAAAACTATCATTTTAATGAAAGCAAAAAAAAATCGGAAAACTTTTTAAGTCAAGATGTTTTCCAACTGCTTTCAAGGACCTAAAATCATTTATTCACACTATTGAGCCTCAGTTCCAATTGAAAAGTAGAATGAAAGGTTAGTTATTTACATTTCTCAAAAAATTCTATGCTTTAAGCCAATGTACTATGAGAGTGATTTGTAGTAAGTCCAAGTAGATGATTAACAATGGTAAAATACTGTTTAATGAATCACACTACAACACTACTATTTAGTTTGCATTATTTACCTTCTATAAAAAATAACTCGCTAATAATTGGAAGAAAGTTAAGTTCGTAAATTATATTTGTAAACATTTCAGCGCTTGATCTTTAAGTAAACTCAACGTTCTGTTCGGCAATCTTGTCCAAGATTTTTCAGGGAACTATAATACATGGTTCACTAACTAACTGTACACAAGACAATTCATTCAACTACATTAACAATGTTGTAAGTAAGATATGTTGTAATGTGTATAAGTGGAGAAATTGTGATAAGATAACAGTTGTATGTACGTGTATATACATCTGATGAGAGAAAAATTCATTGATCGTATATCGCCTCTGATTAGGAATTTAATGAAAATAGATAATTTTTTAGATGATATGAGTCAAACATGTCACTGTGTGCATAAAGCGAAGATAAATAAATGAATGTTTGTGTTTTTGTGTTGACTAAACTGATTATTCATCGTATATCCAGATAAACTAACTGATTAGAAAAAGTGACAGTAATTATTGTTGTTCACACGATAAAAGATGAGTTAAATGAGGTAAAATGTATTTATTAGTTGCTATGACATATCTAATTGTAATCCATCTCTTCTATTAATATTATTTGTATTCGTCCATGTGTGCAGCGCTTCAGCTGTTCCTCTCTATTTGTGTGGAACTAAACCATTCAGGACGATTGTGTTTCATTGCAAAAGCTTAGGCTAGACTGCCAACCGAAAAGTTAGACTGACCTATAGTTCAAAGGCTAAGATTTTTAGAAATATAATTTTCCCCTATAATATCTTACATTATTCGGCGCCTAACTACTGTCGAACTTTCCTTTCAAATTTTGACGAAAATTCTTCTAAACTGTAAGAAAAGCTATCGGGACCAGTATGATGCATAAAACTGATCTACTTAGCTAAACATCATACAAAGTATGATATAAAAATACAAGTGAAACTTTATAACAATAGTAATATCTCAAGCAGGATAACATAACAAACATTACCTACCGATATTAGAAACTGTATTCAACAAAGTCATATATGTTCCACCAACAGCTGGATCACTGATTTTAGCATGAAATGCTACCTGTACAACCATCATTATGCTTGATATAGTTGAATAAACAAATAATTTACTTAATAAAAGTATATAGAATAACCAAGTAAACGAATATGCCATATCTTTAACTGTATTTGCTGTATGATTTTGTGTTGAATTAGTTGTGAAATTATTTAAATCGCTTCTGTTTAAGTTAATAAATTGAATTTGAGTTTGATTAGGTGGAATAATTCTAAAGTATGGTGTATAGTAAACAATAGGAATTGTCAACGAGGTCACCAATAATCTAAAAGTAAATATTGAGGAAAAAAACAACACGGATAATGAAATTTTCACTTTATTCTTCTGATATTTTAATTCATAAGAAGCATTTTAAATAAGTTAATAGTATAGAGTGATTTGTGGAGGCTGTAGAGTTTTTGTAGTTTAGAACCTAATCGAAAACCTGGAGACAATAAATAGCCATTTCGTCCCAGCACGGAACTCATTAGAAGTGCCCATTCACTATTCAGTCATAGGAGGTTGAACTCAGTACCTTCGGTTTCGCGTAGAAATTTCTAATCTCTAGGTTACTGGTTCGCTTTGCACTGGTGTCCATGTCCAATTTCAAACAACCCGTGATATCAAGTAATCTTCATCTATTACCTTCACTATCACACACCAGACATGCGCTCGATCCCCGGATGAGGTTTATGGATGAACAATTCTGAGGGACCTCATACTAGAACGAAATAGCCGTCCAGTGCTTCCAGTTTCTCAATGGTGCACCAGCTAGAGTTAGTACATGATTAAAGCTATGAAAATACTTTAATGTTTCGTTGTTCATTAGATTTAGATACAAATCAGCTTCAATATTATGCTGATGAAAAAAGAAAGTAATTACTTCTTTGAGTGGTAAGATTAACTTTCAGAATCTTCAAGAACATATGCGTATATATAGTACACAACAATTGATAATATATGTTTGAATTATGTGCCTAAAAGTCAATAATAAATAATATGAGCTCAAATGTTAAAATAAACGACAACAGTGAAAAATCAATAAGCCATTGAATAGTACTTGTAAAGATTCATTCTTTTGAAAAATTTTTATTTTTCAAGCTTAAAGCTACTTTTGACTTATGATATTATTCGAATCGTTGTTCAGAAGTTAAAAATAATCGTTCACAATCCATTGTATCAACACAAAGTGACTTGTTGAAAGCCAAACAATAATGAATGTACTCTCAGAATCCATTGCTATTTTGAAAGGTCTAGTCTTCAATGTTTACGTTCGCAAAAAGAAAATCCTTCACCTTTTATTTCAAATACCCAATACGTTATTTACTTAGCCATCTAGTTCAGATAACCACGAGCTTTATGCAACAAAAAGTTTCAATATGAAAGCTTCGAATTTCAATTAAATTCATCGAAAATTATAAAACTACTAATTGAAGGTCTGTGTATATGACAGTTAAAACTATTATTTGTAGTTATAGCTTCCTTGTCATTCAACAAGTGAATGATTAAGGATGATAATAAAGGTCACAAAGTGATCAGTAGTTATTCACTTTTGTCAGTTTTAACACATACTGAAGTTAGACATTAACACCACTGGATGCCGGCCTGCTCAGTGGTCTAGTGGTTAAGCGCCCGCGCGCGAGACTGGTAGGTCCTGGGTTGGAATCTCGCGAGGTGGGATCGTGGATGCGCACTGCTGTGGAGTCCCACAATAGGACGAAACAGCCGTCCAGTACTTCCAGGTTTTCCATGGATGTCTAGCTTCAATTTTATCATGATCTTAACTATATAAAACTTAAAGGTTATGAATGTTGATAAAATCGACACTACATTGTCGACGAGTAGTAAAAATGTTCAAAAGGAAACATTCTATCTAAGCATTCATAGATAGATAAAGTTGTAGTTTTAACTACCATCTAATTAATTCAGGGAAATTATAAAGGAATGGATGTATATCTATGTAACTATCGTACGTTATTTTGCTCCAGTAAATTTATTCCCACAGATTGAACATAAATAAAACAATTATTTCAGTGTGCAAATAAAGAATTATGTGAGTATAAATAGATGCCATATTTAGACCTCGTTAATTAACAAAACAATATTCCACTGAATTGAAATATACAATTTATCAAAAGCCAAACAAATATATTCACCTTGGTAGAAAAGCAATTATGAATACTCCTAATGGTCTTGGCCCATTAGTCCAACGTGTAATTAATAATGGCAATATAGCTTGTATTGGCATTAACAGAACACCGAAAAGTGCTAAACGTTCTTTTGGAAATCCATGTTCAATTAGTTTTAAACTGAAAATTGTTTCTGGAGCAGCAAGACAAACCTTATTTAAAACAGAATAACAGAGAAAAAGATGAATGAATATAATTCCAATTAGAGATATGAAAACTAACGAATATCATTCGTTTAACGGGTATAGTAAAGTGTAACAATTATGGAGACCTATACCTTCAATGTTGTTATAAACATCAGCCTCAGAGTACCCATAAGTTTAGGATCAACATCTTCAACAACATCATATTTACAAGAGAAAAAGAATCAGCAAATGAAGTTCCATTCTAGGGTATTTTAATCAGCAAAACAAACCCAGGAACATTGGAAAGACAAGTAAGCTAAAAACCAGGCTAAACAGACCGAATATTAAAATACAATAGTAACAACCTAACACTAAATTGAAAAACCAATTCACTTTTCACCGTAATTAAGAGCAACTGTCCTATCTGGTAAGTCAATATACCAGCACAAAATCATCCCTAAGAAACAGAAAAAAACCATTCTATCATGCGTGGTAAACGTTTAGGAAATCACACGAGGATATTAAAGTCTTTTGAAGTTAGCGTCTCCTACAAGCCGACAGAGTCATTTTATTCTAATTTGTGAATATCGAAAGACACAACAAAGTCGTCTAAAAAACAAATTACCTCAAATGTGAGAGAGATTACACTGGACAAAGTTCGCACCTACGTACGCAAACACAAAATTAGGGTTAGAAAACATTACAAGTTTTCATTTATATCAGTGTATAAAAGCAAACACAAAAAATATTCGATTGGAAAAGCATCAGAATTCCGAATCGAGAAAATTCAAGAAATCCTAGACAGTTTCTAGAAACATACTATTCAGGTCAATATCTAATCAGTAAATATTTCGGCATAAACCCTATTGACTATTCTATGGGGAAGAGGTTAACCGATCACGTAGCCAGGGATCAACCGAACCAAACGACAAACAAGAATACAAATATGAGTAAAGCTGGTGAAACCTCCGAAGATAACCATTTATGGATGACGTCACCAGAGCAGACTGATTAGGCGCTTCAGGTATAATCAAATATCTTATTCTTGCGTAAAGTAAGCGAAGATAATGTTATCTAGAAAAACAATGAACACTTCACAAGTAAACCATCCAGTTCAGAAAACATAATACAATCAAGAGGTATCACAGTTTTTATAATATATATTTTTCTATAAAAAATAAATAAAGACGTATTGATATTACACTTGAATGTTGAAATAATATTCAGATGAATTAGATCTTCAAAAATTATCCAAGTAAATATTAATGTTATTCGTGTTAATGAATCTCTTCAGAAAAGATACTGTAAAGTTAGAAAACAAAGACGTGACCCTTGAGGTCATGAATCGCGATACATGAAATTATGAAAGTAATTTAAATAGGATAATGATCAGAAATAATGTATTGCGACAAGTTAATAATGCACATTAAATACAAATAATACAACTGAGAACCTACGCTTTCTGACAAATAATTTTAAAAAATATTTTACTAGTATGTAAACTGATAAGTGTCTATGGATATGTCAAAATTGTTAATAGTTGGATAAACATTACAATTTTTCATTTAGATTGATATCATGAGTGGATCAATGTTAGAACACCGTTGAAAACCTGGAAGGAATAGACAGCCGTCTTCAACAGTGAGCACCCATGATCCCTCACACGGGACTAAAACCCAAGACCGGTGCCTCGCGTGAGTGCTTAACCTTCAGAACACAGCCGGCGTCCAACAATAATGATGTCTAACATTCACCAATCCACGATATTACGTGACCGTCTACCACTGTCTTCAGTCAGTAACTGCCTCACACCCGACACAGTTGAACTCTATTGGTCACGTTTGCACATGAGACCAAAGGTCCTGTGTTCGAGTCCCGTGTGTGGGATCATGAATGCGCACTGTTGAGTAGTCCCATACCAGGACGTGAAGGTCGTCTAGTGCTTCCGGGTTTTCAATGGTGGTCTAACATTGATCCATTCATGATATCAATCTAAACTCAATAATCTCCACAACACTATACTGATAATTTTATATTGTTAAAATGCTTACATACTTAACATGTATTTATTTATCTAAAAACCAGATTCTAAAAAAATTAATTGTTTATGTCGATAGAAGAATTTATCATTCTAGCTAATCAGTTCCACATTTATTTACAATCTACACACAAAACCATATTTGAAATCATGAGTCAATTGAAGCTAGACCACTATGAAAGACCTGGAAGCACTAGACGATCGTTTCGTCCCATTGTGTGATTCTTCAGCAGTGCGCATCCACGATTCCGCCTCGCGAGATTCGAATCCCTTCTGACAAAAACATATCTTAATACGTAAAATATTAATGAATCACTTTCTTATATTAACGGAGATTTTCAGGAATTGATCTCCTACCAGGAGGTCCACTTATCGATTTAGAATATGCAGATGACATAGTCCTGTTTGATGAAGACGCTGACAAAATGAAAAGTCTTCTGTTAGAACTGTGTAACAATTCCAAGATATTTGAGATGCGTTTCTCCTCATCTAAATGTAAATTGTTACTCCAGGACTGGCCTGCGTCAACACCTGAACTAAGGATAGGGAGTGAAGTAGTCGAACGCGTCGACAACTTCACTTATCTTGGAAGTCTGATCAGCCCTAATGGGTTGGTGTCTGATGAAATCTCTACACGGATTCAAAAATCCCGTTTGGATTTTGCCAACTTACGTCACCTAACGCGAAGGCGAGATATCCGTCTATCAATTAAGGGACGAGCATACTGTGCAGCAGCTAGCTCTCTTTTACTTTACGGTTGTGAAACATGGCCATTAAGAGTAGAAGATACTCGCAAGTTACTAGTATTTGACCACAGATGTCTTAGAAATAATGTTCAAATCTGCTGGGATCACCGGGTAAGTAATAGTGAGGTTAGACGCAGGGTATTAGGGAATGATGGTAAATCAGTTGATGAGGTCATGGCTCAGAATCGATCACAATAGCGTAGGTGTATACACTCTTTATCTTCCCTCAAACCTTGAGATTAAAAGTGCTTCATCACTGTCTTCCTTCCTGTACTATATCCTTATATACAACCTTTCGTTTATATACTACCACCACCACTAAATTAACTACTTTTATGAATTCGGTGTTCATCTTGTTATGCTAATGAGGTATGGCAACTTGAACCGATGAATATATGTGCCTGGTCCTACGTTTTAGCTGACTGATTAACCAAGATATTTTTATACTATAAACTTATTATGATGATACGATTACCGAATAATTTTTAACACTTATAAAATTAATTTTTACATATTTATTCTATTTTACAAGTATAACAATATTATTTTGAGTTGTATTAAATGTCATGTATTATTTGGCACAGATACTAGACATTGTTACTACAATATACATATATATATAATATGACGTAAACACTTTACATAATCAATCTTATTTTAATGAGATAAATACCTTTGGCTTTCAAATTCTTAAATTGTAATATAATAGAACCATTATAGTAGTTTTGTTTTATCAGTTAAAAATAATAAAAAAATCTTTGTAAGTAATATATGTATATATATACTACTTAAAATGTATCAAGTATATGTATTTTATAAATTGGTTAAGTCAGATCACTTTACCATTATTATGTTGTAAATGGCTACATATTTTGGCAAATATTAACTTTTATGTAGTTGAGATCATGAGTCGATTGATGCTAGACCACCATGGAAAACCTGGAAACACTGGACGGCCGTTTCATCCTATTGTGGGATTCCTCAGTGCTTCCAGGTTTTCCATGGTGGTCTAGCTTCAATTGACTGGTGATCTCAACTATATAAAATTACTAAAATCTTCACAAAACCCCTTTCCAAATATTAGCTTTTTTTAATGTACACATATATCTGCTAGGTGATGAAAGAATTCTTTCAAAGTTATAAACTTTTATCAACAATCTCAACGATTTGAGGGGTGTTTGATATTTATGATATCATGAGTGAACACTGTACAATGATTTTCACCTACTATTTGATTGATATCACTTAATGATAGAAACGAATTAAGGATCAAATAACCACCACAAACTATCTATATGAAAAATAATTTCCCGTTCAGTGTTGATAAATTTGAAAATAAATTCTAGATGTTTCAACGATAAGTGTCAAATAATCTATTTAAATTCTTATCGAACGCTTGACGAGTATTACAGGAGAATTGTAAGCTAGAACAAGATAGCTATCTAGTGCTTACCGTTAGTTTTCAGTGTTTATCTAGTTAATATCATTTCTTAACAAAAATCAACTTCATTTCAAATTAATTTATCACAAGTTATCCTATTCAATATAACTGTTTTGTTGATATCAATCCATTTGAATTTATGTAGGATATGTAGAATATAATATCTGATAAATTAACATTTTTCTTAAGAATCGTGTACTAAATAACAATTCGACGATCCTAGTTACCATGAATGTAATAAGAATGTACAGATACTAATTATTTAATACTCTTCATATAGAAAATTCAAATTCATA
This sequence comes from Schistosoma mansoni, assembly GCF_000237925.1. Taxonomy (NCBI): domain Eukaryota; kingdom Metazoa; phylum Platyhelminthes; class Trematoda; order Strigeidida; family Schistosomatidae; genus Schistosoma; species Schistosoma mansoni. The sequence goes on from NC_031495.1 coordinate 12,865,509, forward strand.
AGATTAACTAAATTCAGAAATATAATAAATTGTCAACAGTTCAATTGAGCATTTAAGTAGTGAAATTTAGACTGAACATTCGACAAAGTGAAGATAAGATCTTGTAGTGATAGTAATGATAATCTTGACTATAGTTACATAGTTCATAGTCGCTTATCTGATTTTCTGATATGCTTGGTGGTAATTACGATTTTCTCGGTAACGAACGAAGGTCAATAACACAGTGACACGATAGGCTATTCTAATCCGTTATCCCAGGCCCCGGTAACTAGAGTGAGAAGTCCAAGACGAAGTAAGGGAAAATATATTCCGTAAGCAGCTGAAGTACAAGTAATCGCAATAGGAAGAAATCAAACGTATATATACAGTATAAAGTTGTCCTTGGGAAGCATTACAAAATAGCACACTATAAAGATACAACGAACCGATAGCGTTTAAGATATTTCCAAGGTGGAAATCCGACTCGAAGGTGAAAGGAGCGCTTTTGGCGCCAAATTCAAATTTCCAAAATTAAATTACAAAAATAAGCCATTTACCAAGTAAGTTCTGGGGATTTAACATCCCCAACATTTTCATAAGCATGAGGTTGTGGAGATTGTTAAGTTTTTGAATGAGGTCATGAATCGATTCATGTTAGACCACCATAGAAAGTCTGGAATCATTGGACGGCCGTTCCGTCCTATTGTGGGACTCCTCAGCAGTGCGCATCCAAGATCCCGCCTCGCGAGATTCCAACCCAGGACCTATCAGTCTCACTCACGAAGGCTAACCTCTAGACTACTGAGCTGAAATCCAACGGTGTTAAAGTCTAACATCAACCAACCCACGATATTGCGCAACCACCTTCTATTGGACTGATGTAGACGCCTGTCTTTATCTGACATGGATTAGCTCCATTGGTCACAGCTTCTTATTAGAACTCCGAGAATTCCCTCCCTTAGCTAGTCACTAGTGAATACATGGTAATTATCAGTATGTGGTTGAGGAGATTGTTAAGTTTTTGATTAATTCTCAGTATGTCTGATTGTTGAATAATAAAAATCTATAGATTAATAATATCTTACACAAGGTTGGTATAATTTAACTCACAATTATATATAAAAGGCGAGAAAGAAACTAGTTTGTATTTTCATTGAACACGATGACAGATATAACAATAACATTTGAGCAAGAAATGATTAGATAAATAAAACCCGACTACATTATAGCTTGTCGATTAAACAAATCAAAAATATCTGAAAGCATATAATGGATAAAGCTTAGAATACGGGTAACTTTATACAAAATTCTAAGTTGACATCTCATTTCACTTAATAACATTAAATTATGACATATTTGGTAACTGTGTAGTATGTCAAGCCTACAAAACTTAGTTCATCTATTGACAATTATTTTTCTAATCGACTGATGTAGTAATTAGTTTGATATGATTTTCAAATGTTGAACAGATAAGAAGGTTTAATTGAAAAAATAATATGATCTTTTCATTGTTATTTTGTTTCAGATCTGCACAAAACTAATTCCCGCAGTACACTCCGCCTGTAGCTCTTTTAGAGTTACTACCGGTCCCAAGCCCGGATAAAGGAGGAGGGTTGGGCATGGATTCGGCAACCACATCTCGTAAAAATAAATCTTGCTAGAAAAAAAGGTCAACAAGACTAAACACTGTTAACTTTAGTAATATGATATCAGTTAAAATTTGGTTAAATATTCCAATTATAAAATAAACTATGTTTGTGTCTTTGATAATAATGTATATGGATATTTGATTATTCATTTGATCAACTTCATTACAAATGAAGTCTACTTCATGTAGTCCGTTTCTTTTGACCCTACACTTAGAGCTAAAACTGAAACAAAACCTACTGTAGGGTCGGTGAAATGTTACTGAATATCGAACAGATCATCGATCCCTGTCAAGGTCAAGGATAGTCAACGCGCACCAGTCAATATATGCCATGGACTGGCCGACACGGCAGTGGTTGTTCTTTCACTTCTGTACTTTCGTGGTTGTACCTTAACTAATATATTCTTGTAATAACGTTCTTCGTGTTGTACAGTCTCCATAGCATCTATGATCCCTTGATATGGCGATGGTTCAATCCACGTAAGGTGCTGGTCACAAGGTGTGACCTCGAAGTTGGCTTATTCGTTACACCGTCCCCGTCTAACTCGAGTAGGCCTCTAATCATTTGACGATAGATCATTAACGTTGATCATTTACACTGCTAGTTTGCAATCAATCTCATCAAGGTATCTGTTATTTCCAAATGATTTACTAACGTTTCGATTACAATCATGATCCATTTGCATATTAGTGAAATTTATTTCACTTGAATGATTCGATTGCCAGAACTCAAGTCAACAGAACAATATTAATCTCAATTAAGCATAAAAATTATTTAGTACTTTAACTACCCATACATGTCTAAGAAAATCTTAGAATAAATTTGATTGTTGACTTTACTTTTTACATTGTTTGACAGAATCTCATCATACTTCTATGTAAGTGTTCCTTCAAAATAATTATTTAGAATGGCCCCCTACTGAAAAGTGAATAAGTTTCATAAATCACTGATAATAGTAGACGTAACTCATTCAAATGGTCTATTCAAATTCATGAGATGATGAATAATCATGCGAGAATACCTCGGTATATAGGAGATTACATCGTAGTCTAATTAATTCAGGAAATATTTTTTGTTTATTATTTCACTGATAAAAATTGCGTGACGTAAGATTACAAAAATATTTAACAACGTCCTCTCAATAGTTAAATTCATGAGTTAATTAAAGCTAGACCACCATAGAAAACCTGGAAGCACTGGACAGTCGTTTCATTCTAATATGGGACTCCTCAGCAGTGCATATACACGATCCCGCTCGCAGGATTCAAACCAAGGACCTATCGATCTCGCTTGCGAACGCGAACATAAAAGGGAAATACTTCGATTCAGTCGCTAAAACAAGGCATGATGATATCATAATAATTATGGACTTATAACTATAGAGTCTGCGGATGAAGTTATTGAAAAAAAAACAATTATTTACTTAAATACATATTTTTTTCATTCTTGAAATAAAATAACTTCAAATCAATGAAGTGGCTATCATGACTCAGTAGTTGAGTGGATAACGCGATGACATTTGATGCGAAAGGTACTGAGTTCGAATCCCAGAGTGAACATCAACTCTGAGAAACAGGTACGTCTAACTGATTAATCCCAAATAGGACGAAACACGCGTCCTGGATTTCACTGCCAGCCACTATCCATCTTTGCTTTTAATGCCTGTGAATTAAGGCTATATCAAGGCGATACACACAGTATGCACATATGTAAATAAGAGACTGACTAGTTGCAGTCCTAACAAATCGATGGGAAGATTCAAACAAACAATACTAAGTGAATCAATGAAATTTTGTTTATTAATTTGTGATTTTAAATCAAAGTTATAAAATTACTTCCAACTTTCTAGTCATATTGACAGTGATATCCAGGTTACTAACTTTAAATTGTTATTTATTTTTTAATTGTTTACTCAAATAACGATTTCTTTCTCTTTTTTTTTTGTTCTTTTTACATTCATGTAAAAGTAAACTTGAACTTTTGTCTATCCAGTGTAACTTATTTTTTTATTAAAGCTCAAAGATTCTTCTTTTTTGATAAATACATTTGAATACACAGTGTATTTAGCTTCTACTTAATCATCTTTAAGAAGGTATATTCATACAATTTTATAGATTACTAAAATTAAATTCTGTATAATAAAGTTCATTTGTCTGTGATACATATTATGTTAGACTTTTTATATACGATGTGTTTTGACAGTGTTCTAGATTAAATTATATGAAGATGATAAAATAAAAAGCTTCATAATCTAATATGTCTGATTTATACATGAATAATTCAAGTATTATGATTTATCAGAAAGGGGTTTTGTGTAGATTTTAGTAATTTTGTATAGTTGAGATCATGAGTTAATTGAAGCTAGACCACCATGTTAGACATTAACACCGTTGGACGCCGGCCTGCTCAGTGGTCTAGAGGTTATGCGCTCGCGTGCGAGACTGATAGGTCCTGAGTTTGGATCTCGCGAGGCGGTATCGTGGATGCGCACTGCTGAGGAGTTCCTTAATAAGACGGAAAGGCCATCCAGTGCTTCCAGGTTCTCCATGGTGGTCTAGCTTCAACTGACTCATGATCTCAACTATGATTTATTTCGTTACTATAAAACAGATATGTAAAAAATAGTAATAATAATTGCAATTTTGAAATTTCAGGCATGAATTCAGCTTTTCAATTAACTTTTGTTTTCGATCTAAGGTACTGATTTTGAACTGTTTACATTTTGTGAAGATCTATAATAAATATTGATTAGTATGTAGGGTGGTTGAAACTAGTCAACAAATAACACTGGACATAGGTTTCATGCTATTTCAAACTTCTTAATCAGAAGTACCGGTAATCTTGGGGTAAGTAGTACTCATTGGACGACCCAGATTCACAGACTGAGGTGTTACCTCTGAGCCATTTGAGCAGCGACTGGCCTCTTTTGTCTGACTGAGATGTTTAAAGTTGACTGATCAATGAGTGGTGGCTAATTTTAGTGGTTTGTAGTTTCTTGATAACTACCTGTAATTACCTAACACCTCAACATAGTACATGCAATGTCAAGTCGCTTACATTAGTGGTTGCATTGAGTAATAATCACTAGAATTCGATTGGTACTAAAGGACCAGATAAACATGACATTAGTCACTATTCAGTGATAAGTCAACCGTATTGACCTATATATTATGAAAATTGAAAAAGGAATGGGATTTACTATATGAGTCTAGTTATTCAAATTATCAGTATCACATAAAAATTAACTACGTATTCAAAATACGATGAAAACTGGTTCTTTAAAAAAACTGAAAATTATTAAGGGACGAGTGACTCTTGAAAACTCAAACCATTAGTATTATCCTGTAAGGGTTTGAATCTTCTCGTTGTCGATGCTAACGACTAAAATTGATCAGTCTCCATTCTTAGCGAATTGTCTCAACATTACCATCAGCATTTTTTGGCAGAGATGGATGGTGGCTAGCAGTGAAATTCCGGACGCAACCTATCTTACACGGGTCTAATTAGCTGGATTATCAATAAATATTTATAGGCAAAAGTGTCCATGGAATTATAATCGCTATATTATTTTCATGTGTGTTAGCTAACAGACTTTTTTTCAGTCAATTTAAGTGGTGAGCTACCATAAATATATTTAAATCTCTCATCAAAATACTTTGTGAACAATTCCTTCTTATTCATTAAGTTAAGTAAAGTGAATGAAAAGTGAATTATCTAGAAGTTCCACCCTAGAAAATATTATTTTACATTAAAGCTTAATAATCCTTCCAAACTTGGTTATCCACTCATGTTATAACGGTCCGTTTTACTTTTTACACGAATGGGACGTTAATTTACCTTAGACGAATATCTACACTAGAATCCCTCTTAGTGTCGACTTTACAGGACTTCAACACAACTCAGATCAAGAACACGCGATTAGCCTGACTAGAACCTAAATATATTTCCACACCAAAATCCGACACAATCCAACAACAATGAACAATCTTTAAATAATAAATAATAAGGATAGGGAAATATATAACTCATCTGACACCTGACAGACTATCTATATGTCTAACTAAGCAAACAACCAATCATTATCATTCTCGCCCACATAGCAACTCAAATATGGGACGCTTATGGGGAGACATGAATAAACAATAATGAATGCACATTTTCACTACGGATACCATAGCAATTATATTGTACAAAATTGAGTTTCTGAATTATGATCTCATATTTTCCAGCTATATGACTTAAAACCAATAAAACATGAGTACTTGAATCTCGTAAACTATCGGACTAAGAAATTCTATGTTTCTTATAAAACTTATATCTATTGTAATGAGTTTCTTAAGCTAATTACACTAATTTCATTATAACATTTAAAGATAGTTGTTATTCTCACATACTGGCAATCGTCTAACATCATATCAATGACATGCCTTATGATACATTATGATAAGGTACAATTTTCGAATTTATAGAAACAAGATTTATTTACTCTTTTATATAAAAACAACTTTAGTTTGCTGAATGAAATCAAACTAAATGTCAGAAAATTGTTGCTTTTTTACTGTCTATAGCTTCATTCAATTCATTTAAACTTTGTTTTATAGTTGAGATCATGAGTCAATTGAAGCTAGACAACCATGGAAAGCCTGGAAACACTAGACGGCCGTTTCGTCCTATTGTGAGACTCCTCAGCAGTGCGCATCCACGATCCCACCTCGCGAGATTCCAACACAGGACCTACCAGTCTCGCGCCGGAGCACTTAACCGATAGACCACTGAGCAGGCCGGCATCCAGTGGTGTTGATGTCTAACTTCAACCAATCCACGAAATTGAGCAACCATTCACTAATGTCTTCAGTGAGTTGATATTTAACTGTTGTAATATGTTAAACTACTCTGTTTTTCAACAATAATCTAATATATCGTCAAATATATAGGATCTTCTGTCTTATTATTCATCGTTGAAATGTTTGAAAAATTAATCGAAATAAAATTTTATTCTCTTGTAAATACATAAGTGATGAATAAGAGATGGTGGTTGGAGATAGTCAACCGGAAACGCTGGACATAGGTTTCATGCTACTTGGTACTCGTTAGCTGTAATCTTGAGGGAACTGATGCTCTCTGACGGATTCTGTCCCGTGTCATATAAGTGATGAATAATTAACGAAATAGCTTGTTTTAAAAAGTTATGAAAATTATCAATTCACAGAAGTAACCAACAATAAATCAATGAAGCGTTAACTATCAAGTAGGATAAATAGCTAAACATCAAAAAATTTATTAGCCAATCAGATCAAGGTAACTTCAAAATTGTTTTACATTCAGACAAATTCTTCACTTGTTTTCAGCCGACAAAATTCATCACAAAAAAAAACGACAACCAATGTTCATATCATTTAAGTCTGATCAACCGAATAGACAAACTATCTATCGCATTATTATCTGACTGGTGTAGTTTATTTTTGAAAAGTTTAGTGATAAGATGTTCATACCAACGCTTCATAGTGTAGAAAAGAATTATGAAATATGATACTTCGTTAATATTACCTAGTAGTATGATATAAAATCAAGCATCAGATTTTTTATATAAAGAGATACTAAAGATTCCCATTGTGAAAATTAGAACAACACATGTAAGCGAACAATTGTTTTCAATTGGATCGTCATCAGGCTTAACTTTAATATACATGGATATTTATACGAAAATGTTAGACTAATCAAGGCTATTTGAGTCAATAATCACAATCAAATAGAATACGTCACCAAGCATAATAGTTAAAAGTACAAGTTGATAGTGGGAAGACAGGTGTACTGATAGTAGGAAGAATATTGAATTACGATAACAAAAGTCTTATCAATAATTAAACATAGGAAATAGGAGGTCAAACGTAGGTAAATAGACTTAGAATAGTAATCACAAAACATTAAAATCATTACGTAATAAGAAGTATGTAAGTGATTAGATAGTGAAGAATACAAACGGAAAGAGGTAGAAAATTACAAAAGAGATACGTAAGCAGGCAATATACTGTAGAGTATTTACCCACTATCAGTTTTATATATTTAGTTTTGAGACACACTGTTTGTGTAAGGACCAATTATACTAACCGTCTAGTCTAACCAAAATAGGGTGACTAGGTTAGAAACTTCGACCAGCCAGGTGGAAGCCCAGATAAACCATCGCTTCACAATATTGTGTTCAATAAAACCCTCTTTAGGCATGCATATATATATATATATATATATATATATATATATATATATATATTCGATTACTGTACACTACTAAACATAAGATATTTGCTTGTTCGTATGAATACTGACCGGTTTTGATATACTTCTCGAAGTCACTAGTGAGCATATGATTATATTAATTATCAGAGAGCGGGTTCGTGGATGCGCACTGCTGAGGAGTCCCATAATAGGACGAAACGGCCGTCCAGTGTTTCCAGGTTTTCCATGGTGGTCTAGCTTCAATTGACTCACGCTTTCAACTATGATAAATACTAAATCTTCACAAAACCCCTTCTGATATATACTAATAATTTCTCACCTGTATCATAGTTATAATTATTATTCATTGTGTAAAATTGAGAAATGCTAGCTAAATACTATCAAATATACAAAATGTCATTCAACTCAACTACTGCCAAATAGTAAACTTATTTACAATATCAATTCACTTGATGTTGTTTGCTTGTATCTTCCCCATTATTTACCGTATAGTTTTTATATTTAAAATGTATGTTGATATTCAGAATTTTTCTAATGGAAAATGAAAACTGATTAATTTCCATAAATTTAAAACTGTTAGTCCCTTTGATAAATTTCGATAATACAATGTGAAGACTTCAAGAGATATTTCCTGGAGTTCTAGTGAGAAGCAGTGACTAGTGGAGTTCAACCACGTCTGTTGGGAGATATCAACTCACTGAAGACAATTGGTGAACGGTTGCTCTATTTCGTGGATTGGTTGAAGTTAGACATTAACACCATCGGATGCCGGTTCAGTGGTTTAGAGGTTAAGTGCTGTGGCACGAGACTGACAGGCCCTGGGTTGGAATCTCGCGAGGTGGGATCGTGGATGCGCACTGCTGAGGAGTCCAACAATAGGACGAAACGGCCGTCTAGTGCTTCCAGGTTTTCCCTGGTGGTCTAGCTTCAACTGACTTATGATTTTAACTATGAAAAAGACGAAATTTATCTCATTGATCCCTCCTTATTACGTCTCACTAATTTTTCACACAATTTAGTCTTCCACTTGATCGAATTGTAACTGCACTATCATATCTCTCTCATACCCTATCTGACCCATATTTATATTCTGATCACAGATCTTAAATTTTCACTTAACATATATACAGATTCAAGTTAACATTCTATATGAGTCATATCAACATTAACAATTTTATTCTATTTGATTTGGCATTCCTAAATTTACATGCTTTAAACGATGTACTTTGCCTTTAACCTGGCCATTTTTTCGGATTATTAATTTGGATATATAATTGTAGAACCTGAAGAGAATTTATCGAAAAGAATATTCTTCGTTCAAATATTAGTCTTTTAATTATGTGATATATTTGCGCAATACATTTCGAACAATCTGATCACATATATACTTGTTAAGACATTTTTATATGAAAATTAAAAGGTCAACTACACAGGTAAGGTAAGGTAAGCCGTAACAAAGAAAGAAAATAAATAAAGTACACAAAAACAATGTGATGATCACTCTGGATAATAAATCAGCATTACCAGGGTAGGTTAAGAGTAATAACAAATTGTGAGTTTATATTATGTTACCATTTAGAGGCAACTCAAATAGTTTCATGTTGAAACCAAGACTTGAATGAGCCATCAACACGACATTTTATGCAGCCCAACTTGTCATTATTGAAAAGACAAGGTCTATGTTTCACCAAAAACCTAAACAGTACGTAGGCGATTGTGCCACACTCCATTGTGTCTATCAGTTTACATATATGTGCGGAAACACGTACATAGGGCGCAGCAATCGCGATCTGCAAGTAAGAGTGACGGGACACATACCCAAATGGCTGTAGAAACAAATGAATTCCAATGATCAAATAAGATCACAGGATAAACAGACATCTTCCTCCATCGAGAAACATTTAGTTGAGACTGGTCATAAGGTTGATATCAAGTCAGCATTTGTAGTATTGTACAAAAGCCTTTAAGGACGTATACTAAGGTTTATTGGAGCCTTGCGTATACGGAAATTGAAATCCTCTTTATGTGTTCCAAAACAATTTGTTCTTACTCTTAACCGACCATGGTAATGCTGATTTATTCGGAGTGATTATCACATTGTTTTTGTGTACTTTATTTATTTTCTTTCTTTGTTACGGCTTACCTTACCTTACCTGTGTAGTTGACCTTTTAATTTTCATATAAAAATGTTCTGAACAAGTATATATGTGATCAGATTGTTCGAAACGTATTACGCAAGTATATCACATAATTCTGATAAATTTCGTCTTCTCATTTCATTATCGTAATTTCCTTTATTTTAAATTAAACATTAAATACACTTTGTATTGTTTGTTTGAATCTTTCCATTGATGTTTAGGACTGCATCTGGTCAGTCTCTGATTGGCATATGTGCATACTGTACGTATTGCCTCGATATAGCCTTATTTCACAAGCATTGTAAGCAAAGATGGATATCGCGATGGCGTTTGAAGCGAAAGGTACTGGGTTCGAGTCCCAGAGTGAACATCAACTCTGAGATGCAGGTACATCCAGCTGACGAGTCACAAATAGGACGAAACGCGCTTCCTGGATTCCACTGCTAGTCATTATCCATCTTTGCTAAACACTAAATAATTTTGATATGATTTCAAAATAATCTGTACTTAATTATATTGAACTAATAAAGATAATTGTGATTAAAATTAATAGTTTTATTTGAGTAATTAACTTCGTCATATTTTATAATAAATATACATCCCGATGAGTAGAAAAATTGTATTTTTGACGTTTCGTAACTTAATCTAAGCCACCTCTTCAGAGTAGATAAATGACCGAATTAAACTAACACAAGTTTCTGATTGGGATATAACAAAAATAAATTTATGATTAATCCTCTACTCAATGCATAAATTAATTTTTGCACTGTTTTATGCATGTTTTATGTAGAAATAAATTTTTTGATCAGAATGAGGTTTGTGGAGATTGTGGTAATTTTAATGGTTGAAATCCATGAGTCAATGAAAGCTAGACCACCATGGAAAACCTTGAAGCACTGGAGAACCGTTTCTTTCCAGTATGAGAGTCCTCAGCAGTGCACATCCACGACTTAGGGGTTAAGCGTTTGCGTGAGATCGAAAGCATTGGGTTTGAATCCCGCTAGCGGGATCGTAGACGAAAAGGTTTTCCAGTGCTTCCAAGTTTTCTATAATGATATAGGTTACATCGACTCACGGGTTTCAACGACTAAATAAATACGTTTTACCTAATACTTTGAAATATATCAAGTAGAAAAAAAGACTAGAATTGTGTATACACAGTGAATATTAATACAATAGAGATAATTTTGAAGAAAGTTCCCTTTACTGAAACATTTCAAATAGCTCTCAGTGTATAACTATTTCATACAAGTTCAAATATGTGCTAGTTAAAATAAATCTGTTAACTTAAAATAAACTGTAGTATCTGGATGAATAAATTTATAGAGATCCCATGTACACGTGAAACATATGAACACAATCAGATTTACAATTTTATGATAAATTAACATAATAGCTTTGTGAACTTATCTGACCTTTGCATATATCATTGTCATCTTATACTTTATATCGTAAGTATTCACATCCAATTAGTTTGGGCACCTAATCTGCGTACATTGCCTATATTCGTTTGTCAATGTTATTCTTGTTCATATAAACTGTATAAGCTAAGATACAAGAAAAATAAATGATTTAGCTGAAGCCATACACTTGCACGGTTGTCTACAGCTACAAAGATGTATGAAATATGATCTTCCAGGTACATTTCGTATTCGCCTTTCAAAAACCACCGTAGCTCAATTGACTTAGCCGAAGTTATTGTACATACGAAATTAAACATGGGATATATATTACATGTTTATTAATTGAAATCAGAAGATATGCTACCAAAAATTCATTAAAATTTTCCAGGAAAACTAATTGTTTCCGAGGTGTATTATTCAAAGTTATCTGAGTAAATGACGTTTATACATTTTTTTGTCAATATCGTGGTGCAATTATTATCATCCGTCGAAGGAATCCTATATACTTTTTCTTTCATATGTTAATTCGGTTCATCGTTTAATAACATTATTTTCTTCATAATTGACAAATCCATTTGAATTGAAAAATTCCAAATGTACATACGATCAACTGTTCAGTTTACAATATATTATTCCCATTTTCTTGTTTCGATAAACAGTGTTAAATTGATTGATCTGTGAGTAGTAACCAACGTCACGCTTATCTAATCGTAACGGTGATTGAACAATATCTATCATACTGTTATAAGACCACTAATTAAGTTGACTTGACAGAATCTTACAGGAGGTTAGCCGGGTTTTGAACAGCTCAATGATAGCATTTCTTATTATGACATTAAGTGGTGCGAGTTGAAACCTTTCGGAACTCATCGATTCCTTTGGTCCATAGCTCTCTTCTGTTTATTTCTAATCATCTTAAGAATCTAAATTTTTGCCCTGATTTCATGACGGATTTATTTAGTTTCTTATTGATGACTACAGCTTCAAGTAATTTATTCAATTGGAAACAATTAAAAATTACGAAATAAGAATTATTATGTAAATAATGGATAAAATTTTCAGAGTATCACATGAAATGTTATCAGTCAGTCAGTCAGCTACAACGTAGGACCAGGCACATATATGGATCGGTTCAAGTTGCCATACCTCGTTAGCACAACAAGATGAACACCGGATTCATAGAAGTAGTTAATTTAGTGGTGGTAGTATATAAAAGATAGGTTGTATATAAGGATATAGTATAGGAAGGAAAAAAGTTATGAAGCAATTTTAATCTTAAGGTTTAGGGCAAGAATGTATAGATCTGTAGAATGTATACATCTACGTCATTGTGATCGATTCTGAGCCATGTCACCCGACTACCACGTCAAGGTAGCAGTAACGGTCAGGATGAAATGTTATACATAATAATGAAATAACACACTGGGATAACTTACTTTAACAGTAGTTAATAAAATTAAAAATTGCCAAACAGGTTTCAATCGAATTACACCAAACATAATTCGATAGGTATCAACAAGTGATAAACCAATCTCTTGTTGACTTTCATCATTTTTTGAATTACTTTTATCATTAGATATATTTCTATTATTAATATTATTTTGATTAACTTCAATTGTATCATTATTCTGAAGACATTCAGTTAGATATTCATCAACACTATTTGATTTAGTTTTGATGGAGTTCCTTTGATGATTTGTTACATGATGCGGTATTTGATTTGTTCTACAAATTAATTCAAGATTAGTTGTATCTTCTATGAGTTCATTGTCTTGATGATGTTGATTTTTTGTTTGATATAAACTTTTTGATTTTTCTGATAACTTTGAATTATCAAGATCATCAATTCCTTCATGAATATATTTAGAATAAGTTGAATTGGAATTATTAGAATCTTGAATCATATCAACATTATGAATAGAATTATCATTATTATTATCATTAGTATGTGTAGAGTGATGATGATTTAGACGATGGGATTCAGATAAATTTGCTTTTCTTTTGAATAGTTTATAAAATAGATTATGTAAACAATTTCTAAATTCAGTATCTAATTTTGAATCATTTTCATGTTTAAATAATACTAAACATGTATTAGTTACCATAAATGTAACTCCCCAAAAATAAAGGAAACCTTCGTTAGAAGAAATATAATAAAAAAAAAGAGATTAATCAATAATTCGGATACAAAACTGAACTATATGGACTACAGTATAATTCAAAGATTTCCATTAAATCTATGGATTAAACAGCAAAACAGAAGTGAATTTTGACATCAATTTCATTAGCTTGATGAATGGATATAAGTTTATTAATAAAGTAATTTGCCAAACAGTAAATATAAATATTAACATCTAAAATTCCTACTTATTAACTTTATCAATGAAAATTCTTCCAAATATCTTTATTTTTATTCATTTATTTAGACACATAGATATTGGTACAAAGGGGCACCAGATACACATGCACCGCACAAATCTCATTTGATTTGTATGAGGGCTGTCTTACTACTCGGGTGCACAAACCGAAACAGGTGGTTTTCTTAGGGGGCCACACCCGGAGTCTTTGACCTAAAGATCTGACCCACAGGGCAGTGGAGCATCGTAAGGAGATGCAGTTCCATGATAGCCGGTGACCGACGATCGGTTCATGCACCATTTGTTCCTTCAGGGTACTGGAGCCCATGTGCACCATAGGCTTGGAATCAAGGTCTTCCAACTCCCCTAGGTGGACTTTTCGTGTCCAACAAACCGGTTAAAGCTCCGGACGTTTGCTTTTCGTCCCCTCAATTTTGTAAACAACACCCCCGCCACGAGAGTAGTGAGTAGGACTTCCCTGGCAGAGGCTATATACGCGTGGCCATGTGAAAGCATTTCGAAAGGGAGAGCGGACTCTTCTCACTCTCGGCCGTATCAGGGCATTTGGGGGCTTTCCGAATATCATATGTCATTGGATCATAAGATAAAGTTTTATTCTAACTGGTATTGTAGTGAACGAGAACACAAGTCGGGAAAATCGAATGTATTCGAATATATAATTACAGAACATCTTAATAAAATCTGAGTAACACACGGTAAATATTTCATCTGCAAAATGTTAATCAATCGTCTCAGACTTGATTGTTCTTTCGTTTCCACACCAAACATTCTTTGTTCACATTCTCGTTTTTTTGATCTTCTTAACCATCTGCCTCCAGGTATTTGACTTTCGATTAACAATACATACTTCTTACATTTATCGACATCAGTAGCACATATCACAATATTTCATAAATAACAGGCTTCATCAACCAGTTTCCTCTAGTTTATAAGTAGTGAAATATTTAAAGTATTGCGGATTAAAGTTGTGGTAAGTAGTGTATAATATGAAATTTAATTACTGTTAATTCTATTGTGTGTGTTACGTATAGAATCTAATTGTGTTTGAATAAACTTAATATATAACGCGATGGCGTTTGAAGCGAACGGTACTGGGTTCGAGTCCCAGAAAGAACATCAACTCTGAGATGCAGGTACATCCATCTGACGAGTCTCAAATAGGACGAAACGAGCGTCCTGGATTCCACTGCTAGCCACTACCCATCTTTGTTTACATATATATAACAGTTTTAAAAACTAACCATGTTTTATATTTATTTTCCATGATTTACACTTTGTAATTCATTTATTCACAAATAAAACTCTAATTAGAAGTTTTCAATTATGTAAAGTTCACTTAGGATTTTAATTTTTTTTAAAATTCTACCTTAACTTTTAGATATGTTGTTTATACAAAAATCGTAATGGATTAGTTTTTTTCTTACTGTGTAAAACATTATTTTTTGATGGGGGGGGGTTGGCAATATATATGACCTTTTCCGGATGAATATATAACAATTAAATTAATTACATTAATAATAAACTCATTATTAGATAAATTTTAGTTACCTTAACGAAATGATTAAACAAGTTAAACATGTATGCTTAGATATCATGTGACTTTCAAAGTACTTTTATTAAAGTTTAGATCAAGGTTATCTAACTACTAATGATCATGTTTACAAGTTATTTAGAGTGTTTATTTTACAATATTGTCTTTTACTAAAAAGAAACTGATAAACATAAATATATAATGAATGAGTAGAATGGAAGATTAATTTCTAAGACTGGAGAGGTTCTATGACTACTATGTATTGCTATCGGGAAATAACTAACTCACGATCAACATAAATTAATCCTAAAACTTCTAATTTCTTGATAAAATTTCAAGAGTTTTTCAGTTAGTCTATCATTAGAGAACAACTGATAGTTATTTGGATGAGACACTTGCGGGAAGTGATACAGTTATTACCGATAACTATAGATGACGGTTACGCAATAACGTTAATTAAATGAATTTTTTGAGTGTAAACAATTGATTTTCAAACCATTGATCTAAAGCTAAAACTCTGTAATAAAATGTTGGAGGCCTTAGACTCACCCTATAGCGTGTTATGGATGCGCACTGATAAGACATCATATATTTGGATGAACTATATATCTAATGTTCCCTAGTTTTCAGTAGCTATTAACCCAAAGTCATTATGTAATGTAACTTATCTTCAAATGGGTTGGAATCTCGCGAGGCGGGATCGTGGATGCGTACTGCTGAGGAGTCTCACAATAGGACGAAACGGCCGTCCAGTACTTCCAGGTTTTCCATGGGGGTCTAGCTTCAATTAACTCATGATCTCAACTATACAAAATTACTAAAATCTCCACAAAACCCCCTTCTGTAAACTTGAAGATTATTGAATGTTTTCTTTATTTTAACAAGAAAATATGCAATTCACCATATTCTCTACAAAATATTCTTGATACTGACCATCTGTCATGCGTACTTACTACTGCACGTTTTCGTTTACTATTATTATTATTATTATTATTATCATTATTATTATTGGTATCATTACTCTCATCTGAAAAATAAATAATTTCAACATACTGTAAATTACACTGTACATTTGGTCAGTTATAAATAATTTTCAACCTTATTTATACCATATTAGTTCTAATGAAACGAATTATGGTATTTTCGAAAACTCAACACAGTGTTTTTCATACTCTTAATACTGATATTCTGGGCCAAATGAGACATATATTACAGTATAGAGTTGTGGAAGTTAATGAGTTTTAATTGAGATAATGAACTGAACAGTTTTAAACCACCACTGAAAACCCGGAAACACTAGATGGCCGTTTAGTCCTAGTATAGGACTCCTATTCGCCACACATTCACGATCCTGCCCGCAGGATTCCGGCTGAGGACCTTAGGTCTCGCACGCAAATGTTTAACCTCTAGGCCACTGAGCCGGCATCCAACAGTGTTAATGTTTAACTTCAACCAATCCACTATATTGCGCGACCATCTTCCATTGTCTTCGGTGAGTAACTGCCTCACATACGACACGGTTATGAGATTGTTGAGTTTTAATTGAGATCATGAACCCTTGGTCTGACATATATTTTCAAATCGTTGGAGAATATTATTGGCCATAGTTTTACGTCTTGAAAGTGTGGCTTTATTTTTAAAGTAGAAAGATGTATATTTATAAATGAACGTAAATGTATGTTCTCGACTAAAGGTTTGAATCTTCCCATTGATATTTAGGACTGGAATTGATCAGTCTCTTATTGGCATGTGTGCATACTGTGCGTATCGCCTCGATATAGCACAGTATGCACATATGTAAATAAAAGACTGATCACTTGAGGTCCTAAACATCAGTGGGAAGATTCAAACAAGCAATACTAAGTGAATTTATACGTTTATATGTTTATTTATTTATATGTTTTAATGATTTCCACAAACAAAGTTTGACTTTTGTAATATTACGAACAGTGTGAAGATTTTCTATAGTTCTCAATCTGACGAATATTATAACTTTTTCCAAGCATTCAGTTTGTCAAATTATGTTAACATGTAATATTGATGTAACAGATTTGATTATTTGAGCACTTAAGTCCTTCACCACCCTAGTTCAATATGTATAGGATTTTTTGTAAAATACTTACTGTAATATACTTAGTGTTGAAGCAAAAGGATTATATAGCTAATATGGATCAGCCATTTACTGTAACAAATCATGTTAATAGTTATCTGCTTAAGTCTGTCAAGCTCAGAATCTTCTAAACTGTTGAATTAATAGCTGCTTATATTAAAAAGTCGCAGATCTGTGTCCGCTTTCAACCGCTTTTTTAACTTGGGAAATTTTTGACTCAAGTAGTCAATATATTTTGAAGAAATTAGAATATTATTTGACTAATGTACACACGATCTTCCTCTTTGTATTATCATAAATTTGTCTTATTATTATTATTATCACGCTTGCAAACGCTTGGGAAATTTATTTAACACGCAATCCTATTTACTAATTCTTATCTAGTTCATATAATCCTATGCATTACGTAATCCCAGAGCAAACATAGATTTTAGTTTTTAATTACGTTATTATCTCTTTCACCCTATGTTACCCATATTTATTCATCTCATTAATCTTACAATCTCATTTAGGATATAAACTTATTCAAATTCACTTTGTACTGTTTACTTGAATCCTCCAATTGGTATTTCGGACTGCAATTGATCAGTTTCTTATTGGCATATGTGCATACTGAATT
>NC_031495.1:12883749-12895855 GCF_000237925.1 Schistosoma mansoni
TCGTTGGGTGCCAGCTCAGTGGTCTATCGGTTAAGGGCTCTGGCTCAAGACTGGTAGGTCCTGGGTTCGAATCTCGCGAACGCGGGTTCGTGGATGCGCACTGCTGAGAAGTCCCATAATAGGACGAAACGGCCGTCCAGTGCTTCCAGGTTTTCGATGGTGGTCTAGCTTCAATTGACTCATGCTTTCAACTATGAAAGACAGTATTCTCAAATTCTTCAAAAGCGTATGATATACGTTAGTATCTTAGAACTAATGAATAACTGCAAATCCACGTTAGTAACGTATAAAACGTTTTTAGGTTAGAACCTATCGGGGATCCTGTACATGTTACATGGATAAACGGCGAGACTATAATTTATGGACGACCTTTGAGCGAATCTTAAGTGACCTTGAGAAATGTTAGCCAATCAGTAAACAGTCAGCATAGAGTAAAAATTTATTATACAAAACCAAAAAATTAAAGTGGATACACCTCTTTTATATGGTCCAAAAACTTCTCAAGGTTAGAAAAAGGTTCAAAGGTTCCAAAATCGTAATGCATAACGTAGAGGAACTCATCTATACGGCTCCATAATAGTTGGTCTCTGGAGCCATGATAAGGTCACAAAAACCCTCTCAGCCTCGACCACATAGTTTCATCATTGTTTGTGTGTATTCCGGTTGTGTAAGTTTATCATTTTTATTGTGGATATGTCCCCACAACACTCATAACACTGAACAGCCGAAGCTTCAGTAACATCTGCGATTATTGCAGCCAATGTTACTGGTGCTTTTACTATACAGTTACAATTATTATAATATGCCTTAGTCTCAATCTGGATCGAGCGATGAAGGTTCCTATTCTAGCAAACATCTTCCTTCAACATACATTATATCGAAGGACAACATCACGGTAGTCTGCACAAAGTCTACAAGTCACTTAATACTCGTAATTATAAATACAGGAACTTCTTAGTAGTTTCATTTGTTGTAGCCGCTTAACTGTCAAGTCTTCTCTAAAATTCTCTGTAAACCGATCGTACATGAGCATCAGGCACTGAAATTGGCTCCGTGACCTTGAAATCCCTCAAACGCTTTTGATTGGCTCGTCCATAAATTATAGTCTCGCCCTCCTACTATATAGAAAGCAGAAAAAAAACTAATAACAAGCCTCAAATAGTATGAGAATAGCTGTCTAACACCATACAATTTTCCGTAGTTTATTAGTCTTTAAAATCTCAATTCAAATGGACCATAGCTTTCACATTTTTAAGAGTAATTCATCACATAATTGTTGTGATTGAAGATTGAAGATTTAGGAAATAGCATTAACTAAAATTATATAAATTTTATGTAGCTTTCAACCTTTCCGACATACAACAAAGGGCTATATAAATCCATTTTAATTTTTTTAATGTTATATATAGATATATAGTTAGTTAGTTAACCAGTATCTGGATATTCGCCCCAGTTTGAATTAATATTTTACGAACTTAATTCAAGCAATGATTTATTAACATACTTATTATACATGGAAATGAATATTCTGATCAAATATATATATTCTGAACAAATAAACTTATCGTAGTAAGCAAAGATGGATAGTGGCTAGCAGTGGAATCCAGGACGCGCGTTTCGTCCTATTTGGGACTCGTCCATCTTTGCTTACCATGCTTGTGAATTTAGGCTATATCGAGGCAATATATACAGTATGCACATATGCTAATTAGAGATTGACCAGTTGCAGTCCTGAAACATCAATGGGAAGATTCAAACAAACAATACTAAGTGAGTATAAACTTATCATACATTTTTTGCGATGAACTGAACTCAGATTCAGAAAATTTTGAAAATAAGAAACCATTGGGCTATTATTGGAGATGTAAATTACTAAATACCTCTAGTTTTTTGGATTGAGTGGATTTATGAGTGCACATTGTTGGGAAGGTTCATATTAGAAGGAAATAACTAACCAATCTTCTCTGGTTTCTAGCAGCTGAAGTCAGTTCATCACAAAAAAATATCTCAAAATTAAGCTCATCACCAAAACAGATCAAAAATTGAAGTTATATTCATACTTATTACTTTATCATTGTTCTAGAATTAGAGATTAGATGATTGACTGATCAAAGTGTTCCCATACATATCTATCGAATTCACTATACTGTTTTTTGTTTACAATACAGATAAATTACTATTAAAGTTCTATCACTCAATACCTGAAGTTTTCAAGACTAAATTGTTATATGTTGTGATACACATTAAAGTTAATAAATACGAGGAATATAGACAGTGAAAAATTATTTATAATTTACACATGAATTAATATTCCATAAAGTCAATCAATCAATTAATTACAATCGCTGAATAATTCCCATTTTAACAGTATCCTGAGGAATTGTTTTATCTGCATGCTCAACATATTACTGGTATATTTTGTTTCTACTCATTTAGGCCTGGAATTAAGTTTCATGTTTTTATTCTCACCTACTAGTTGCTACTATTAATCTAAGAAAGAACTTCGATGGAAATAACATCGAAATGTTGAAATAAATAAAGAGATGATGATTTGGTAAGTAAGAGACCTTCTATTACCAGAGGAAGTTATGAATGTGATATAACAAATCTGTTTAGATCATAACAACAATGGTGTTGGAAATATCTAACAAAATAGCAGACTTGAAACGAAAGTAACCGTATTGATAATATCAAATGTCATTGTGATAATCTGTTTAAAAAGTTATCGAAGAAATGATTATTCGTTAAAACTATAATTTATTAACAAAAGGTTTAGATGGTAGTTTTGTCAAAGTTCTGTCATTAAGTAACAGAACCAATTAATAGGCGAAAATAAAGATAAGAAACTGTATTTTGGATTCAATTGGTTAGGAATAAAATATACCAGTAATATTGTGAACATGTAAATAAAACAAAATTCAGGATACGGTTTAACTGTAAACAAACAAACAATAATAATGAATATATATATGAATGTCGACAACATTTCACTTACCAGAAAATGTAATCAACCCTTTACCTTCAATAGGTGTCCATCTAAGATAGTTATTTGAAATATTAGGTGATTCTAAGCATAAAAATAGAATAAATGCAGTCACATATCCAATTGTCTGTCCAACAACATTACATGTAGATGCCCAACCTAGATTTTTTCTACAAAGAAAATTATAAAAAAATTACATGGGATCATCAATAGGAATGTTATATATTCAATATTCAGAGATCTAATATATTACTTGAAAATAATAAATAACCATTAACTTTTAAATTATTGAGTCCATAATCTATAACTTGACTTTTTAATATCATCAAAACCGAACGTTAATTTATCTCGTTTGTAAAGGTAATAATCTGCTTGATGATGTTAAAGACTGCAATTGATCAAACTCGTTTAGGTATATGGACATTCTTAGCTGATTACCATGATTACTGAATCATTAATAATAAATTTCATTATGACATAGTAATGATGATGAATAAAACAAATGATTAATAATTTAATAGTTGAATTAATGGGCCAATTGAAGCTAGACCACCATGGAAAGCCGAGAAACACAGGAAGGGACACTGAATGTCCGTTGGCCGGATACCATCAGCAACAGCCTAATGTGGGAGAGAACAAACCAATTTTCAGCTGAAGAGGAAATTAAGAAAAGACTCTGGAGGTGGATAGGACATACATTGAGGAAATCAGCGAGCTGTATCACAAGGAAAGTGTTAACTTGAAATCTTGAAAGGAAACGGAAAAGTACAAGGCAAAAGAGTACACTGAGTCGAGAATTGGAAACAGACATGAAAAAGATGAATAGCAACGGTAAACAACTGGACAGGATTGCCCAGGACAGAGTTTGATGAAGAATGCTGGTGACCGCCCTATGCTTTCCCACGAGGAGTAACAGGAGGAGGTAAGTAAGTAACACTTAAAATGAGGACATAACCTACAGAATTCAGTCAACAACTTTAATATAACAATCAGATTTCTATATATAAGAGTATTTTTGGACAAGTTGAAAGCAGAAATGATTAACAAGAAAAACCCTACCACAATTTTTATTTTACAGATAAACACCTATGAATGAATAGCATATGTCACACAAAACATTGATAAATGAAGTTATAAAGAGTATGAAGTAATTTCATACTAAATTGATTATTCATATCTAGAACCTCTAGAACGAATTTACAAAGAATGTATGATCTAATCAGGAAGACATTTTCGAAAATTCCCCATCAAACTTTACAATTGCATATTGAAATTATTTATTGAGAATATTTGAATTATTATGGTAAATTGATTAAAATTGCTTCATATCTATCTTCCTTCCTGTACTATATCCTCATATACAACCTACCACCACTAAATTAACTACTTCTATGAATTCGGTGTTCATCTTGTTGTGCTAACGAGGTATGGCAACTTGGACCGATGCATATATGTGCCTGGTCCTATGTTGTAGCTGATTGAATGATTATGGTTGACTAGATCGGAGTATACATATTGATGTGTGGGCGAGAATGATAATGATTGGTTGTTTTGCTAAGTCAGACATGTAGACTGTTATAACAAGAAACTCTAGCGTTATAACAAGTATCCTACCTTTATAACACATATATATATGACAGAATAATAATAATAATAACATAGTCATGAAAATGCTTTTATAACCATAAGATATTTGTCTGTATGTATAGAGTGAATAAAATGCTTCGTATGGATAGTAAACTGAATCAAACTTAATAAACATTGTAAATAATCTAAAGAAGTATGAATTTAAGGTTGAGATTAATAATAATAATAATATACAAAAAGAAACAGTAGGGGTGTACATAAAAATAGTATGTACACTTGTCCAATATTATTGGTATAGAGATGAATTGGTAATGTAATACAGTAATAATCAATGGTCATTTGAGGGAAAGTGATCCAAAATTAGTTTCTGAATTCATAAGTTTAATCTGAAAATTTTAGTGATTATTAACTTAACTACTCGCTAAATGAATGGTGAAGAAAACAGCTTGATAGTTTCATTGGTACTTGGTATATGATGGGAAATATTGAGAGTTCATCAATTTCCTTCTCTGTATTTATTAAACAAGATAATATCATACATTTAATATATATATTTTTGAATATTTTTACTTAACCCTTTTAAACTTCTTTAAAGAAAGTCTTAGTAAATTTGATGGATTCAATAAGTGATTTCATTTTATAGATTGAACTACTTAACACATTTTGCATAAAATGTAAACAAACTACAAAAATGACAGAGCTAACAAAGTTAATTGTCATAACAGAAAATTTGGAAAACAGTGATAAGAATATCATTTTAATGTTTATGCACAAAACTAATCCTTGTCCATTGACTATTAGTATTTAACAAAATGACTCTTTTATAAGCTTAATTATTGCTGTAAATATGTACATATTTAACCCGAAACCGTGAGACTAATATGATTAAAACATCTTTTTCAAAAACATTTCATGAATCAATTGAAGCTAGACCACCAAGGAAAACCTGGAAACATTGGACGACCGTTTCGTCCTACTATGGAACTCCTCAGCAGTGCGTGTCCACGATATCCTCTCGCGCGATTCCAATCCAGGACCTATCAGTCTCGCGCGTGAGCGCTTACCTTCTAGACCAGTGAGCCGGCACCCAACGGTGTTTATGTCTAACTTCAACTAATCTACGAAATTGAGCGACACATCTACCATTGTCTTCAGTGAGTTACTATCTCACAACAGACCCGGTCGAACTTCACTGCTTCTCACTAGAACTCTAGGAAATACCTCATGGAGCCAGTCACTAGTGAGCATACATTGATTATTATCAGAAGGGCTTTTGTGGATATTATAGTAATTTTAATAGTTGGGATTATGAATCAATTGAAGCTAGACCACCATAGAAAACCTGGAAGCAATGGACGACCATTTCGTCCTATTGTGGGACTCATCAGCAGGAGGATTTTTCAATGTAAAAATAACCACACTTGTCAACATTTATTTTCTGATATTTGTATACTATCTCAGTTATTTCCATTATAGGCATCAGTCTAATAAAAACAAACTCAAAAATAGTCTGTTTTTTTCTGCTTACTGTAGACGCCAAATATGGTCAAAATTATTTAAAAGGGAAGACTTATTCTCCTATTCTTTTGTAAATTCTATGCTTCATTAAAAGTTAATATGATATAAGTTGTCCTATATATATTTAAGATTATTACATTGATAATAGTAAAAAAACAATAATCATAACTATGGAATCATTCAATATTCAATTGTATAATGTTTTAAGCTACCAAATAACCAGTATTTATTGATCAATCTTATCATTATAAAAGAATGAACAACATTCTTTTTTTGTAAATAATGTCTTTCTTCCTAGAATCATATCTGCTACATTAATAGAGTGAGATAGGAAAGAAGTTGGAATTGAATAACTAAGACAAAATTGAAATAAGCAAGATAGTATGCATATAGGTAGTAGAATAAAATAAATAGACAGTGGATATAAACTTAATTTCCTGTTTTAACTATATTATGTTATTAAACCAATCAGGATCAAGATATTTGACAAGTAAAGCAAGTTAGTGTTCACTTTGCCTATAGTTTTATAAAGGATATACTTATTGAAAGTTTAAATCACTTAGGATCGATAATGAAAAATTTTCTGATTCATCTTGAAGTGAAAATGATATGATGTGAACATGGAAGCACTTTGAACGGTTACTCGTGGTAAAAATTCGGTTTAAGAGATACTTTGTATAATGTTCGTTTCCTTCTTCTTCTTCTTCTTCTTCTTCTGAATTGAACTTTCAACTCAATAATGTCATCACTGAGGTATAGAATAATAGGCACTCCTTTCACATATACACCCCTTACAAAGCTGAGAAATTGAATTTACATGTCTCTCATATCGTTGTTCAGTGACAAAAATTTTTGGGTAGTTTGAAAATAAGTATTTTGAACGTTATCCTGCTTCATTTTTAATTTTTTATGATTCACCAAAGAACCTGGACATATATTGATCTCAATTTGAATGAATAAATTTTCATTGAGAAAAACATAAACCCTAAAAAAAATCATTAACTACATTAAAGTAACGTATGTATTTAGTCTCCATTATTTTTGGCGACAGATTTTTTATTTCAATGGCTCGTGTACTCATAAACTGAAAAAGGGGTTGAAAATTTGGAGTTTTTTTTGGCGTCGCTTAAATTCGGCAGCATATTACAGTTTTACCAACTCAAATAGCTACAGGTTGTTTACATAATAGTATCAAAAATCATAAATAATATATACGTCATGCGAATGCAGTCTATAAATTTTGGAGAACTATTTAATAAGTATTGTAAGCAAAGATGGATAGTGGTTAGCAGTGAAATCCAGGACGCGCGTTTCGTCCTATTTGGGACTCGTCGGCTGGATGTACCTGCAGTTGCAGTCCTAAACATCAATAGGAAGATTCAAACAAACAATACTAAATGAATTTATGTAATTAGTATTTATCTAAGATCTTGTTTATAACATTGTATTCAAGATAACTGTTAGGTTGTTATTCCTGGAAAAAAAATATATAAACAAACTATAACATTCAATGAAATAGACAGATCCTTAGCTAAGAAAAAACGTTTCATATAATCATGCCTGCATTAGATTTCTCTACAGTTTGAAGATAAGTACATTATCAAAGGAACTAAAGCTGGAAAATACTTTACTAAATAGAGTATTAAAAGTTCATTTAATCTTATTTCAGACTCATTAGTGACATTCCATCAAAGATTCTTGTGATAAGAAATATATTAGTCTATTAAATTAGAGTTATCTAATAAGAATGTAAGTTTATCAGATTGCCAAATTAACCAATAATTAACGACCTGATAGTAGCTCATTGAAGAAACTTGATATCGTTGGCAGCAACTTAGTTGATTTAAGTGTAATTGACAGACTAAATTGACTTTTTCCAATTACCCTTAGCATGTAGTCACATCTTAAGGGGGAGTAATTATCTAGTCTAGTTATTAGTTATATCTTCTGGTTATAAACTTTTGGATGTGTAATATTTCGATTATATATTCAGATATTAAGTTATCAATTAACTGATGCTAAGTACCATACAGTCCAATTTACATAAGTCTAACTGTTACTCTGACTGTAAATAAATCATATGGAAATTATTGTATTCATATATCATTTTGATATGTTTATGTTTATACTTATGTCTTCCAATTCATAGCTTCCAGTTGTAAGTATCAAAATATATACAGCTGATACAAGAAGACCGACTTTTCTAAACTACTTAAATCATAACTTTAAGATTTTTAACAGATCAGAACTACAGTCAAATGACTATAAAATCAAAGCGTTAATAAATAGAACCATCTCAGATTGTTAAATCGTTAATCAATGACTTCAAACTTAACAAGTCAGGTTCAGTAACAAACTATGATTCTACAAATATTAGTAAATATTACGTTCAGTCATACAACCATTTAAAGTAGAGAATATTGTAATTTATAGAGACCATAATAACTAAAAACTTAAAATTTGGCATTTTGGAAAAATTAATAGTGCACTTTCAATTGCCTTAATTACAAAGAAAGATCAATGTGAATGGAAAAGTAATAATAATAATAATAATAATAATATATACACTAAGCAAAGATGGATAGTGGCTAGCAGTGGAATCCAGGATGCGCGTTTCGTCCTACTTGGGACTCGTCAGCTGGATGTACCTGCATCTCAGAGTTGATGTTCACTCTGGGGCTCGAATCCAGTACCTTTCCATAACATAAATAATTTAATTTAAAAAAGTTGGAATAGTATTGAATAAAGTAATATTTCTAATCAACTAAAGCATAGTGATTAGGATATAAAAAAATAATAAATTAGGGAGTAATCAATGAAACAGAGTGACCTTTATCATATATATCCGTAAAGAAACTATTCATTTTACTGTAATCAATAAATGTTCATGTAATTATCAATTCAATCACTCTAGTGGAGCAAATTACATCGACATGTGTTCTGAGAGTTTACAATTTTTAAATTCATGAACAGCCTACAAAATGGCTAAGTAGTACAATAATCAAAACAATAAAAAAAATCCAATACTTTACTCATTTATTGCAAAAGGAATATATTACTAGCATAAATCAATTGTTTTTGATGGAGTTTTGTTCTCTGAGCTGGATGGTTTGGTCGTGAAGTTTTCATCGTCCTTCTGAACGATATCATCAGCAAAAACTTTGGGTAGAAGTCGTTCAGAAGACCAAACCATCCAGCTCAGAGAACAAAACTCCATCAAAATCACCCACCTGAGCTACAAATCTTCTCTCCCATCTCATAAATCAATTGTCATCAGAAGTTTATCGTGTTACTAATTACCTGTTTAAATCTATCACACTCAAAATCTTTCAAACAATAGAATGAATCGCTATTCGGATTAACTAACCGCTTCTTTTTCTTTGGCCAACCTAGAGGTTCAATAAGTTAATAGTCATTTTAATTATAATGGCTGGAAATAGTTTAAGCATTAGGTAAATAATACTCATTATTATAGAAAATTTGTGTTTTACAATAAATGAAAAAAAACTTTTACTGACATTTCGCTAAGTAATTTTGACAGCTCTATTAAAGTAACAGTAAACCAGAATATTTTTTTAAAAATCGCAGCTTATATATGATAACTCGATTAGAGTTCTTCTGTATGAAGCAATTCTGTTGTCGAGTAAAATAATTGACAAAGATAGTAGATAGGTGTAGACAGAAGCTGGATAACTGTATGAGTTATGAAAACAGCATATGTGTCAAGAAATTTTTTATGACATGTGTGTTGGAAATGCTAGTTATTGATAAGTTAGTGTAGCAATTAAATCAAATTTTATCCTAAAACCCCCTATTCCTATTCAAACAATTTGAATTCTATTCTGTGCAAAGTGGCGTCTAGTATGAGATATTCTTCATGATTTTGAAGATTATTCTAAATGAACTCTATATCACTAGTATAGGACATTTGTGTAGATTGTTGAGTTTCAACAGTTCAACTTACTAACTGATCTTAGCGAAACTACTACTAGTAATCCAGGAGTAGAGATTGGCAATTTTGTTCTAGTATGGAATTCTTATTGAAAGGCCGTGACCAGTGGAGTTCATTCATGTAGGATGCGAGACAGTATATGAAGATTGTGCGATATCATGAATTGACTGGATTTAAATATTAACACCACGAGATAGTTTCGAATTTAAGAGTGCGCGAGAAAAAGCTACTCCGTTTTGTTTTTTCATTCATTCAGAAATACAAATTTCTAACACTAAAGAATCTTAATTATGGGATGACCCAACTTGACAAATTTACAGATGGGCAACAATTGAAATCCTAGAAACACTAAACTCTCGTCTTGTTCTAGTATAGGACTCCTAGATAATGAATAAGCACGACCTCGAAATCGAAAATCGAACCCAACATCATTGGTCTTGAACGAGAATTTAGATCAATTCACGATATCAATAAAAACTCCAAGTTCACTTACTAATATATATATATATATATATATATATATAGAGAGAGAGAGAGAGAGAGAATAAGTGGGTAAAGGAGTGAAGGAGATTAAAATGCCTTGAACTTTGATCACGGCAAACCTTCTACTTACATGACTCTAATTCAAGTAGTTAACAAAGTGACTATAAAAAACTAGATATGGTTATTAGTCAATTCATTCTATGCGGTTTAGGATGAGGGTGATAATAATAGTGGTAACGGCCAGAGCCTCCAACAATATAAAGTCAATAAATATACCATAAATTTAATACTGTAAACTAATTCAGATAAATAAATAGTTAGAGGGGGATAAAAAGAGGTTTGGACATTTTCGTCATGAATCTGCTAAATTTTACATTTTAATCGAAAGTGTACTACTGAAATATCATAAGTAAACTAGATGAAAATATATTCAAAAAAATAAATGTTGACCCTCGTTGATAGTATTTATCGGAATTCAGGTTATAAATTCACTTCATTTAATGGTAATCCTATGGAGCCAATCTGGTTTGAAAGTAAGCCGTTAATTCCTTGATGAAACTTAATAAGGACAGGGCTAAATTCCTAATTGATGGGAGTGAAAGCATGGGTTATTAGATTCGTAGGTGTTTATTCTTTAAAATCAGGTCTTCAGTCCCTATTGGCTTTCAGTATTTCTCTAACTGATTTCACTTTCGATGATGATCATCTTCAAACTATTTGATATTTATTCTTGTGGAATATTGTGGAATTTAGTGAATGTTATTGATATCACGGCCCAACCTAAGATAAACATCTGTTGAAAATCTGGAGGCACTGGATATCTGTTCCCTTTTTGTAACAGACTCCTCAACAGTGCATGTCTTCGATGTCACTGAAGGGGATCGAACTCAGGAAACTCGGTTTAGAGCAAGAGTCCCTAACGTCTAGACCACTGAGACGATAAATAATGATGTATGTACTACCAAATAAATAAACACTGTTAGATTTCTCTATATTGACCCAATGATATCTCGCTTATCTATATAGCAGAACATTATTAATTTGGGCTATCACACACACATCTATAGAGTATATACACATGGCATGAAATGTACTTCTTTTTCTACCATTCTAATTAATATATCATAATAAAGAAAGATTTAATTCCATCAAACTATCAGTCTATCAACAAAAAAACCAGTATAATTTAAAAGTTTCTAAAATATTTAAGACTTTAATGTATACTATAATTCATATTATTGTATTCCATGATTTGAATAGTTACAACAACATGTTAATTATAATAATAAGATCAGATTTTAAATAAGCTCCTTTCAATGAAATCAACCAAGTAAAAGAATTTAACATTGTTTTCATTAAATTTTTCATATAAAATACAATCTTAAATTTTGATGAAGTTTTATTCTCTGAGCTGGATGGTTTGATCGTGGAGCTTTCATCGTCCTTCTGAACGACATCATCAGGAAAAACTTCGGGTCCAATTACAATATAGTTCACACAGTAATAATGATAATAAATTCCAAATAATCAGAAGGGGTTTTGTGATGATTTCAGTATTTTTAATAGTTGAAATCATGAGTCAA
>NC_031495.1:12896055-12954694 GCF_000237925.1 Schistosoma mansoni
TCATGATTTCAACTATTAAAAATTCCAAATAAATAAATCGTCACCATAATTTGCTACAGTATTAACTGAATAATATTGCAAAAACTAATAAACTTGTTTACTATTCATTATTTTTTAATATACCTAATAAACTAATTACGTATAATTGACTTATTAATGAAAAGGTTAAAGAAGGCTACATTAAGTTTATAATTAGATTATGGACTAAACAATTAATTTGTACAATGTGATTCAATGTGCACATAAATCTCATTTTGGTACTTAAGTAATATAATGCTTGTTCATTGGATCATGCTTATTTACAGTACTTCGTAATGATGATGATGTAGTATTTCGAATTGTAATTCAGTAATGATTGACAAGTTATTAATCATTAAATTTTAGACTCAATATTTTGATAAATATTTAATATATATATATACATATGTATTTAGTATTGCTTATTTGAATCTTCTCATCGATGTGTTAGGACTGCAACTGGTCAGTCTCTAATTGGCATATGTGCATACTGTGCTTATTGCCTCGATATAGCCTTAATTCACAAGCATGGTAAGCAGAGATGGCCGAGTGGATAACGCGATGGCGTTTGAAGGGAAAGGTATTGGGTTCGTGTCCCAGAGTGAACATCAACTCTGAGATGCAGGTACATCCAGCTGACGAGCCCCAAGTAGGACGAAACGCGCGTCCTGGATTCCACTGCTAGCCACTATCCATCTCTGCTTATATATGTATTGTTAATTAATTACTCTACCATTCATTCACGTTATTTCAGTGATTATGTCATTAGATTCTTTGAAATAATACTTCGCTAACTTTGATTCATAATGCACGTGGAAGACATCACAAGTATACAAACAACATTTTTGAACCATCTTAGATAATCTTGGTGGTTAAACTGGTTTTGTACATAGAAATAATATCTGATGAAAGGATAATTCAATAAACCGATCGGGTAAATTTGTCAGTTTTATTTTCGATAAAACTATAGGATCTAACACCAAAATATACTGCATTCTATTTATGGTCACTACGCACTATACCCATTTATACTATGGATAGAAGATATAAATAAAGTTAATGTATCGTTAACAGTAAAAGTAATCATGATAACAGAACATTTATTTAATCCTATAAATTTTGTTACTGTCAACATTTAGTGGTAAATATTGTTTTAAATTTCTGTTTAACTTCTATTCAACTTCCAACTGATCGGAATGGATTTTTTTTCTTTCACTTGTCAGTAACACACATTTATCTTTGATCACGAATATTTTCTGTCAGTTCAACTTTTAGAACTATATTTTCTATTCATATATATATATATATGAATGCAAGGGAACTCCCGTATAGTAGTATCTCGCTTTTTTTAAAAGGTAGACGTCGAGGAAAACATACTACTAACTGCAATGTTTTTATTTGAGCTGTCCAACATCTAGTATAACAATAAATGTTTCTGCTTCTTACAATACTACATTCCAAACAAATCTGAAAACAGCAAAGTCTACAGAAAATAAGAAGTCTAATTGATTGAATAGGTATCTAGTTCATCGGTTCAATTCTTAATACAGTCATATCGACCATTTTAGTTTAATTAGTAAAATTAAATTGACGAGAAAAATTAGAATCATAAAGTAACCACTTACTACGGCTAAATGAAGGTTACAAACCAGTGTGAAGAATTACGATTATAACTTACAGTTGATGGTCAGGGTTAAGAATTAGATTTAAAGTTTTTTCTATCACGAACTGACATTAGCTAAAATGCCAAAACTCTATTTCGCTAAATGGATGAATGAATTTCGCGCCAAAACCCGACATCTGATTGGTTCATTCATAAATTATAGTCTCGCCGTAATTAGAACAGAATGTTAATATTTCACAACTTCGAGGTCAATACTGTGAAATAGACTATGTATATCCCCTTCTACTTAGGCCCGCAAACTTCAGTGAAAAGAATAGG
Organism: Schistosoma mansoni; assembly: GCF_000237925.1. Taxonomy (NCBI): domain Eukaryota; kingdom Metazoa; phylum Platyhelminthes; class Trematoda; order Strigeidida; family Schistosomatidae; genus Schistosoma; species Schistosoma mansoni. The sequence goes on from NC_031495.1 coordinate 12,898,016, forward strand.
TTCGTGATGGAGGCTTTGTTGATGATGACATCAGTAGAATTCAAAATACATTTACGTGAATTGATCATATATCGGTTACAATAATTAGAATTTATAAACTGAGTATTTGTCACTAAACATAAATCATACTAAAAATGGATTAAAAATCCATAAAGGAGTGTAATTGAAAGGTGACCTTATATTCACTTTAGATTCTCCTGAGATCGATATTAATTCCCTCTCTTATAAGTTTTATCAGGGGATATTACATACCCAACAATTACGTAAACAGGTTCGTTTTAATATGTAGTGAAGAGATACAGAAAAAGTGGAGAGAAATAAATCGAAAATTTGAAAAACAATTAAAATCACCTACCAGGTCTTATTCAAACAAAACATTGATAAAGATACTACAAATGTTTTTGGAATGTAAAGAATAGGGGTGTTAGCTTGAAACCCCATAACCTCTGTTCTATATGGGGACCGAGATCAAACGAGATCGACTTCGTTAGAAAACCCCATTGGTATACGACAAACTGGTCTGAATGCTTCTATCCTAAACACCACATGTTGATTAAAAACCGAATGTGTTAAAACACGGCTGAACATCAACTTAGTCCCACCCTTATTGAACCGCTGAATTATCCGCCAACTCATTGGTTAAGCTGTCAGGTAATAGCCCTGATAAAGCTCTCTCCATAGGGTATCTGAATTTATGACTACATTTTGATGTAGAAAAACAGGTAAACTACCTTTGACCTAACCAACCTGGGTATAATACTGGTTGCTTATATACAGTCAGCGTTTTAAATATAAAAGTAATAAGTAGATTATCAGTATAGGGTTGTGGAGATTTTGAGTGTTTGACTGAGATTATGAATCGATGAATGCTAGAACACAACTGAAAACCTGGAAACACTGGACAGCCGTTTCGTCCTAGTGTGGGACTCCTCAACATGGCGCATACACGATACCAAATGCGGGATTCGAACCCAGTAAATTTCGGTCACGTGAGTGGACGTTTAACCTCTAGACCACTGAGCAGGTATACAACGGTGTTAATAGCTAACTTAAACCAATCCACGAAATTGTGTGACCATCTCCCATCGTCTGAGGTAGATTCCTGTCTCCATTTGACACGGACTAGCTCCACTGATCACTACTTCTCACAAGAGCTTCCGGAATTCTTTTATGAAGCTAGTCAATAGTAAGCACATGGTCATTATCAGTATGAGGTTGTGGAGATTGTTGAGTACTTCCAGTGCTTCCAGGTTTTCAATGTTAGTCTAACATTCATCGGTTCATGATCTCAATCAAAAATAAATAGAGTGATTTTATTTAACTGTATTTGTTCTTATTTATGAATGACATTACTTCATCCACCTACTAAATTGATCAGGATGAACGAATTCACTCACTTGGCTTAAAAAACTGTCAATATAATATGTGATTGCATGAATAATATAACAAAAAGCTAAAAATTAAGAGAAAATAAATCAGTCGAACAAAAAAACCCTGCTAAATAAACCATTGTCATATCTTATTTATATAGTTGAAATCATGAGTCAATTGAAGCTAGACTACCATGGAAAACCTGGAAGCACTGGACGGCCGTTTCATCCTATTGTGGGACTCCTCAGCAGTGTGCATCCACGATCTCGCCTCGCGAGATTCGAACCCATAGCGCTTAACTTAGAGAATATTTTGTTTTGTAATAAGCATTATGTAATAATAATAATAATAACCATAATAAATCTCCCAATGAATTAGTAGATAATAGATAAACTGTACAAATTTACATTCTATTTGAAAAGCCATTCTGCTTAGTTCCATGAATCTATTGATCAGATTATCTAATATATTCTAATCGACAGTAATAGAAATTCTTAAATAAGGAGAATCTCTTCTTATTATTAATTCATTTTTCATGCAGATACAATTTCGTATAAGCGGTTCAGTACAAGCTCGGTAGTCTGAGAATAAAGTGCTTGCCAAGAGAGATCAACGTCTACTTTTAGGTCTCTGGTGAGGGGTCCTAGGTAAGCATTGATGAAGAGTCCCTTGACGTAACAAAATATCTGTTCAGTACATTCTAGTTTCCCCAAATTTTCATTGCTACAGTCACTCTAAAAGGTAAACTATGTTTAAATTAATGTATCCATTTATTATTTATCACTTAAAAACCAATAACAGGATCTACTGAATGACTTGTATTCATTATATATATCTTCATAAAGGCTATCAGGTAATTTAGAGCAGTCAGTTATCAATTTCTTTAATGCGTATTCTGAAATTACATTCGATAAGATTCTCTCTGTTCTTTCAACGAATATCCTGCTGACATTACAGGTAAATAGGTAAATACAACTAGAGAAAACTAGAGGTCTGTCATTTTATAAGCTTTTAGTTTCACATGTGACAATCGAATTGGCTACAGTAAAGTTTCGTGCAATACTAGCCCGAAATTGACACCTACCCTGAAATGGTTAGAAAGTTGCTGCTTTTTAGAATTTTGACTTATTTAGTTTTAGAATGGAGATTTGTGGAGACTGTAGTAAGCTAGCTTACATCGACTCATGAATTCAACTATTCAAATTATTTAGTTTTGCCTAATTTCGATCATTTATATTGCAAATATATCGCTTGATTATTTAACTATATATGTGTATATAAGATGGACAATGATGATAGTAATATTAGAGTTATGATGTATGAAAAATCAATCTTGTAATGTCAATTACGTAATAATTTGACAAACTGGCGTAACAGTGAATTATGAAATCATTGAACAACCCATTTATACTTTCCATCGAATTTATAATCATCAATAAATTAATAATAATAATAATACGGTAGTAACCTAAACTAATATTTATACTTAATTTAAATGTTCATTAAGTTCATACGACGATAAGTGACCGACCATTTAACATAACTATACTATTAATGATTATCTATGTAAACATTAAACAATATTTTTATTATCATTATTATATAAGTTAAGTATTTGTTTATTAAGATTTTCCGTAATCAATAAAAATAATTTTCTTAAAAATATACCTAAAAGATAATTATCATTTTCAAACATCTAGTTACCATGGTAAATAAATATTAACGAATTTATGAATGTTAAAACATCGTTCATTTTTATTCAATTGTTTAATGTTTACATAGATAATCATTAATAGTATAGTTATGTTAAATGGTCGGTCACTTATCGTTGTATGAACTTAATGAACATTTAAATTAAGTATAAATATTAGTTTAGGTTACTACCGTATTATTATTATTATTAATTTATTGATGATTATAAATTCGATGGAAAGTATAAATGGGTTGTTCAATGATTTCATAATTCACTGTTACGCCAGTTTGTCAAATTATTACGTAATTGACATTACAAGATAGGTTTTTTATACATCACATCTCTAATATCATCATCATCCATCTCATATACACATATATAGTTAAATAATCAAGTGACATATTTGCTGTATAAATGATCAAAATTAGGCAAGCTAGATTAAATCAGATACTAAAACCATTAAGTCATTGATACTATCATTATGATCATTGTCATTTTTTTTTATTCTACTTCATTTGAAATACTCAATATTCTGAATAAACATGTATCTATTATAGTTTTTAAATTTTATTACGTCATAAAAAGTAGAAATCAACAAAGTAAACAGTAACGTTTCCAAACGAACAAGTAAACGACAAAAAAAACAAACGAGACAATGAAACTTTAAAAAAAATTTTTTATGAAGGTTAAAAAACCATGTAAATGTTATGCAATGATTGATTTTGAATTAGTTGATGTAGCCGACCTCTTAGATCCAAAACAGACAATCTTTATATATACTTAGCTACCAAAAAATATTCATGTCATAGTGTTATATCGATATAAACACTACAAATCCTTTTTCATTACACAATTAGACTAACCAAAATAACATGTTTTGACAAGATGAGGAAGAACTATCTGATTAGTTCGTCTATGAAATATAGTCCCACCAGGTTAAGATTTGTTTCAGGATCAAAAGTCAGGATTTAAGGATAGTGCCCATTTGGCTGAGATATACAATAAGAAGGGACAGAATTGAGTATTGGATAGGTTCGACACCATCATTTTCAACTTATGATGGCAAAAACTAATTTTTTGCCATCATTTTAAACTTTTTGAGTAGTATACGAAAGTATTTCTACTGCTCACTCTAAGTGGTATTTAAATTTCTGATAGACTTTTTTCTACACTATATTTCTAGCTTAGGATGCTCCAGAGTGCCATAGTAAGATAAGATGTACTGATGTCCATTAGCATGACCCTGACTATCAATTACTTATAGGACATCTATTAAATGTGATAAAGAATGTTAGAACAAGCGTACTTTGAAAATATATAAAATCACATTTCCGGATGACCTTGTTTGAATAAAATATATTAAATGTCCAATCTTTAGGTTAATCTGATTACATTGGCAAACCCTAAACCGAGCAAAATAATCACCACACATCCGACGATCACTCTGAGATCGAAAGATAAATTATCAAAACTAGCCAGAATTTCCTAACAAGATATATTATTGTAAATGATTGATTCATGTTGGTTGTATGCCTCATTTGTATTAAATGAGCCAAAATCGAGCTGTTAATAGTTTTAACTATACCATTAGTGAGTCACACTGGGAGGAGCTCAGGAGCACGAAAATACAAATTCCTAGAGTAGTACGCAATGCTTCTGATTGTTCTTCAACCTCATCTAGGGGGCATATGGTCTTGATTCTAAGATGAAGTGTCTTAATTAGGTTCCTATTATATTGTAGCGGAACAAAACTAAGTAAATTTGTATATTGACCAGTATAAATAGTTTTCTTGTTTAAATTTCGTTTTAGTGACCCACCTACTCACTTTGTGAGTAGAACATCTAGAAAGGTTATTCTACCTCTATTTTCTTCCTCACAAGTGAATTTAATAGAAGGATGAACTTCATTAAATTGCTTGAGTGTTACTATCCGGTCAGTATGGTCGTTACTGATTTGTCATCACACTATTATCTCTCACCCCATGCTAACCATATTTATTCTGATGATTGATCTCACAATTTCTATTAACGTATAAACTTATTCAGGTTAACACTTCATATTAGTTATCCCAGCACTAACCATTTTATTTCATTTAACAACCACAAATTCACATGCTAAAATCTTAAGCGATGTACTTTGCTTCAAACCTTGCCGGTTTTAAAATTATTAATTTGGATAGATAATTGTAGAAACTGAAGAGGAATATTTTTCGTTCACATATCTGTGTTTCAATATGATGGGAACTTCTTAGCGGGTCTTCAGTTTTGTTTTAATCCCTTAATTAACAAGTAATTTGAACGTGGCAAACATAACTATCTTACATTTACTTCCGTAGAATATCTTCAGAATTAAGTAGTTTGAACCAACTAATTTACATCAGATTTTACTTTAGTCATTTTAATCTGAATGATTGACTTTCTTCACAAAGGGAAAATTTTTGTAACCATGGTATTAGTGAACAATCATCGGACGGATTCGTTAAAATCTTTTAGACTAAATTTCTGCATACTTGTTGACGTCTTGAAGCAAAGCTCAGATTAACAAGTAGTTTCAAAATTCAATTATCGATTCTTGTTTACCAACAGAGAAAGATACACAACCATTTGATCTAAGGATTGTGTTATATTTTCTGAACATTTCCGACAAATTTAATAGTAATCAAGTATCGACAACAAATACGAGGACTTCTCAGTACCTTTCATCTTACTATGACGCAAGATATCAGAAGAAAACAACGAACTCTTGAGTGGAAAGAATAATTTTTAAGTACTAGAAATACAAATCTACATTTTCAACCAACCTAACAATAATAGAGGGGAAATTATTTAGTGGTTATTTCATGATATTAATTGCGCCTTTAGCTCTTCCAGGGTTACTGCCAGTCCAAATCCCAGGTAAGGGAAAGGGTTGGGAATGCGGTCACCAACCCCATCCCGCAGAAAACAACTTTGCTAAAAAACTACTGATCGCTAAAAATCATGTAAATTCTACTTTGAGATTTAAAGGATCTTCATTTAGAAGAATCATGACAACTCATGGTGAAAACCGAGATTCTTCAGAAATCACGGAGCTACTGATCCTTCTGACAACCAGAGAAACAATTAATATAGGTAGGTGGAATGTCCAGACATTGTGAGAGACTGAGGGGACGAATCAAACATCTACGGAAGTGAGGGGATACAACTTGGAGATGTTCAGAATAAGTGAAACCCATTGGACTCAACCTGGATAGAGAGAGATACTGTTGTACTATGGTCATGAAGAAGAAAATGCTTCACGTGCACAAGGGGTTGAACAGGTGCTGTTCAAAGAATCACGAAATGCACTTATAGGATGGAAATCTCATGTATCCAGAATCATCGAAGCATCCTTCAAAAATAAGAAGAGGGGACCACAATGTTATCTAATACTATGCACCTACCAATGGCAACGATAAAGATGATAAAAATCAGTTTACGAAGAGGAGGCAATCGATGATAACGAAGTGCAGATGAAAGGACGTGGCCATCCTGATGGGAGGCCTAAACGCTAAAGTCAGAACAGATAATACCAGATATGAGGATATCATGGGACGACATGGACTAGAAGAAAAGAACGAGAATGGCGAGAGATTTGTAAGCTTATGTAAATTCAACAAAATGAGGATAGGTGGAACTATATTCCCCCACAAACGTGTACACAAAACTATATGAGTCTCACCGGATCAATCACATTTGCATCACTAAAAGGTTAAGAAGGCCAATGGGAAACGTGAGAAGAAAAAGAATAGCTGATATTTTTTCATATCACCAACTGGTTGTGCCCAAGATAAAACTGAAGCTAGAGAAGCACTGGGCAATTGGAGAAACAGCATTACAAAGGCTCAATATAGCATTTCTTGGAGATAATGGCAAACTCAGCGGACACAAGACAGCTATCAGTAACAAGTTCCAAGCCTTACAAGATCTACTTAAAGAAGAGAAAACTATGACGGATAACGACTGGAAATGGATTAAAGAAGTACTGATTTCAAAGTACTAGATGGCTCCGGGCCGCAAGAAGCACAATCATAAAGAATAGATTTCTACTGAAATTCTGGTTTTGATTCAAGAAAGGAAGATTAAGACAGCAATTAACAACATTTGAACAAGAGCAAAGAGATTTAAGGCACAGGCCGAATACACAGAAGCAAACAGGAGAGTGAAGAGGGGAATTAGTGCCGACAAGCAGAAATACGCGAAGGTGCTGGCAGCGACAGCGGAAAAAGCTGCAAGACAAGGAAAGATGTAAAAACTATATGATACAACAAAGAAACTAACAGACAAATATAGTAAACTAGAGAGACCAGTCAAGAACAAGGAAAGCACGTCAATCACTCAGATTCAAGAACAATGGAACAGGTGGGTGGAGCACTTTGAAGAACTCTTGAATAGACCAGCCCCACTGAATCTACTCGACATCGCTGCAACACAAACAGTCTTTCCTATAGATATTCCCACACCAACAATCGAAATCAGTATGACCATCAGACAAATCAAGAGCGGAAAAGCATCAAGACTAGATAACATATCAGCTGAAGCACTGAAATCAGACAAAGAAGTAATTGCATAGATGCTTCATTTTCGCTTCAAAAAGATTTGGATGGAAGAACAATTACCAACAGACTGGCAAAAAAGATACGTCATCAAGATACCAAAGAAAGAAGAGCATAGTAAGCGTGGGAGCGACGGAGGCATAAAACTATTATCAGTACCAGTAAACGTTCTCAACAGTGTTGTTGGACCTGACGAAAGATTCAGTTGACACCCAGCTTCGAGATCAACAGGCCGGATTTCATAAGGATCCGTCGTACACATACTAAATCACAACACTGACGTTCATTGTTGATCAATCGATTGAATGGAACTCGTCACTATACATCAACTTCCCTGGCTATGAGAAAGCGTTTAAGTGTATCGATAGGAAAATTGTAGGGAAATATATTCGACACAATGGTGTAAGTGAGAAGAGCGTCAAAAACATACGGAACTATTACAACGGAATACACGGCAAGGTAGTGCATGAAGAACAGCTGATGGATTCATACCAACTGGAGATCGGAGTCAGACAAGGCTGCCTACTCTCTCCCTGTTTCTTTCTTCTGATAGTTAACTGAATTATGAAAACCTCCACATCTCAGGGAATGCACGAAATACAATGGACAGCTTGGATGCAACTAGACGATTTGGAATTCGCAGATGACCTAAACCTTTTATCCCATACACAACAACAAATCCAGGAGGAGACAGCCTATGTAGCAGCAGCCTCTACAGTAGTAGGTCTCAGTATAAACAAGGAAAAAAGCAAGATCCTTGAATACAACACGATGGACATCAACCCAATCTCACTTGATGGAGAAACTGTGGAAGAGGTGAAAACATTCACGTATCTGGGCAGCACCATCGATAAACAAGGAGGATCTGATTCAGATATGAGGGGAAGGATTGGCAAAGTAAAGGCGGCGTTTCTGCAACTTAAGAACATATGGAATTCAAAACAACTGTCAACCGACACCAAAGTTAGCATCTTCAATACGAACGTCAAGACAGTTCTACTGTACGGAGCTGAAACTTGGAGAACAACTACAACCATCATCAAAAGGTATAAGTGTTTACAAACAATTGTCTACGCAAGATACTCAATGTTCGTCGGTCGGATATCATCAGAAACAACCTACTATGGCAGAAAACAAACCAACTTCCAGATGAAGAGGAAATTAGGAAAGACACTGGAGGTGGATAGGACATCGGAGACATACATCAAAACAATCAATAGTAGTTGGAAACAAGGAGAATGGAGAGCCCACGAAAGAGTTGGTTGGAGAATGCTGGTCAGTGGCCTGTGCTCCCATGAAGGGTAACAGAAGTAATTAGGTAAGTGGGTATTCGCTGATATCCGTGATGACAGAATAAATTATCCAATAAGATTAATCAACCCACGTCGCAGCATAAATAAAGATCTACATTACAAAGTTTCTACCTTATAGATCAAGATCTTAGAATGTTGAATCTTCATTTCACAAATTCCTCTTTATTCCAACTACAGAATAAAGTTTTTACTGAATAGTTCTTGATTGGGAAAACAAAATTTCTCAGTTGGTTCACAGTAATAGTTATTTTAACTGACATAAATTGGTGATGAAAAGGCTTTGAAAATACCTCACAGTAATAGTTATTTTAACTGACATAAATTGGTGATGAAAAGGCTTTGAAAATACCTCCTAGTACCATAGTTTCTAAAGAATATTGTTGAAAAGAATATTCTTCGTTCATATAATTGTGTTTTAATATGATGGGAATTTTTCAGCGTTTTTGTCACGAAAAAGAAAGTTATTTGGTGAAATTCTAGATTTACATTCTACTAAAAGACAAAAAATTGGGCCATAACATAAATAAAACACTGTCTGCATACAGAATAAATCTATAATGATAGTGTTATTTATGAATCAAGGGTTAGTTGAATGAAGAAAGAACAAATATTTCAACAGAATAACATGAATTCATTTACTTCTCGGATCAATCCGACTAGAAGAAACCATACAAATTGTTTGTCAACAATGCTGAACTACTTCTCTTGCCGAAAAACTAAATCAAGCAATTACTACTGATGTACACTAAAGACGTTCAATTTCAATTCGACGATATCGTGTACCGTCAAGCTAATGGAATGGCCATGGGCAGTTAGGTTGGCTCAATGTTAGTAGAGATAATTGTGTTCAACCTAGAATAAACAGTTATGAAGTCGAAAACCAGTGACACAACGTTGCATGCCAAGTATGTGGATGATACATTCGTTGCATGTAATGAATCGTAACATGGTTCTCGTATATTGGAACTTTTCAACGTAGCATATCATAACACTAGATCTGAAATAGAATATGAACATGACATGCTTCATTTTCTAGATCTTTGCACTAAACGTAATTCGAAAGACCTAGCAGAAAGATATATTTATTGAGAGGACACCTGGAGCGGTCTACACTTGAACCTACAAAGTTTCTGTATGATTAGCTACAAAAAAGCTTTGGTTAAAACACTACCCAATCATGTTCTCAGATTATGCTCTGAGAATAAAATTAAAGAGGAATTAGCCACAGTTGAACGCTGCTTACGTGATAACGGTTATCCACAAAAATTTATGTGTAAATACGGAACAACCATAAAAATGGAAACTGAGTGTCCTAAGGTTGGGAAAAGACTGTCTTCTTGAAATAGTGGCTTCAAATATGATGAAATAGCTAGAAGGATTGATTCTTAAACTAAAGGCAATACTTAATGAACGTATCCAGTGACCAATTTGGTATCTCAATACCACATCAAATGCTCATTGAGACAATCAAATGAGGACAAATGCCCGCCTTATGTTACATTCAATTGTGTTTATCAGTTTATATGTACGTGCCAAAGCACATATATTGGAAAAACAGAAAGATGAGTTTCTGTCTGCACCTCTGAGCATATTCCACAAAAGTTAAGACTGAACGGACAGAAGCTTTTTAACAGTACAATTGCTCATCATTTTCTCGACAGTGGGGATGATGCTGAAGTTGCAAAATCTTCCAAAGTAATAAATAAACAAACAAATTCAAAACTTTTACGCTTTGTAGAAGATTTCAACCGAATTTATGCATTCAAAAAAAGAAACAATTATAAATTTTGTTTCACCATGGTAATTTTATTTTTGTAAGATTATTGCGTAAGACTTTGTTGTTTTTTTCTTCCATAAATTTTAATCAACATTTCTAATCTCTTAATTCTTATTTCTGAGCTAAACCCAACTAGTCTGTATTGTAAAATCTATTTTTTTTGTTTCGAGAAGAAAAATTTTCAACTTTTATGCTCTTCTGAAATATTTAATCTATAAATAAGTGAATATTTAAATAGTTTTAATCATTTCATGGGTCTGAGTCCCAGAGTGAACGTCAACTCTGAGATGCAGGTACATCCAGCTGACGAGTCCTAAATGGGACGAAACGTGCGTCCTGGATTCCACTGTTAGCCACTATCCATCTTTGCTTACAATGCTTGTGCATTAAGGCTATGTCGAGGCAATACGCACAGTATGCATATATGCCAATTAGAGACTGAACAGTTGCAGACCTAAAAATCAATGGGAAGATTCAAACAAATAATACTAAGTGAATTTCATATTATGGTTAGTCAATGTTATTCTATTTCCATATTTTAACTTAGTTTATTCTAAATGTTTTGAATCTAAAGTAGTGTATACTTATTTCGTTTTGATGAATAACACTATGATTTTACGTTACAATCAGTTGAGGAGAATCTATAAAATAAATGAGTTCATTATTATTCGATTCTTTACATAAACATTTATTTATTTTTTATATAGTTGAAATCATGAGTCAATTGAAGCTAGACCACCATGGAGAACCTGGAAGCACTGGAAAGCCGTCTCGTCCTACTATGGGACTTCTCAGCAGTGCGCATCCACGACCTCGCCTAGCGAGATTCGAACTCAGGAGTTATCAGTCTCGTGCACGAGCGCTTAACATCTAGACCACTGAGTAGTCATCCAACCGTGTTAATGTCTAAATTCAACCAATCCACGAAATTGAGCAACCATTCACCATTGTCTTCAGTTAGTTACTATTTCACAACAGACCTGGTTGAACTCTACTCGTCACTGCTTATTTATTTGAACACAAATAATGGTACAAAAGCGCACCGCATAAATACGCGACACACAATTCATTCGATTTGTATGCGGATTGTGATACTGCCCGGGTGTCCAGACCGAAGTAGGTAGTTTTCTTAGGAGGCCACACCCGAAGCCTTCGACCTAAAGGTCTGATCCACAAGGCAATGGAGCAACGTAATGAGGTGTATTCTCATGGTACCCGTGACCAACGATCCGTTAATAAGCCATTTGTTCCCTCAGCATGCTGAAGCCAATGTGCACTATTGGTTTGGAATCAGGGTTTTCCAAATCCTCTTACATAGACATACATCATTTGATCATAATTGTTAGTTTTCATTTCAGAAAAATCGCATTTTCCTATAACATTTGTGTTACACATACTTTTCATGCAAAACAGACATATTCGTAAATCAAATTTCTTGGACGATTAAAACAAAAAAGAAGAAATAACGAATATTCCAATATAAATACAAACTATAACTTCAGATTAGAGGATAAAGTTGATGATCTATTCATAAAGTTTAAAACTAAGTGTTAATAAAGATGATACATGTATCATCTATGTTGTACTTTTTTTCACTACATGACTATCAGATTAATCATGTATATTCCTGCTATCAGTAGTTTATATACTAAAAGAAAGATTGACTGATAAAGTCAACTTCTCAACAATAGAAAGAAAAAATAATGATAATGTTACATCTTCTGTATGGTAAATTTAGTCTTTAGCATGTGATTAGCTGAATACAAGATTATTCATGATTGAAGTGTGTTATTATTATATTATTTTTTTGTTGAATAATCAATAGATAGAATTTGATAGATAAATTTTACATAATATGGATGAAATAGACTTATACATTAAATTCACTGAGTATTGTTTGTTTGAATCTTCCCATTGATGTTTAGGATTGCAACTGGTCAATTAGAGACTGACCATCAATGGGAAGATTTAAACAAACAATACCATGTGAATTTAAACTTCACCCCATCGCACAAGCAAGTGGCTATCAGTACTCAGTAGCTGAGTGGATAACGCGATGGCGTTTGAAGTGAAAGGTACTGGGTTCGAGTCCCAGAGTGAAAATCAACTCTGAGGTACAGGTACATTTAGCTGACGAGTCCCAAATAGGACGAAACGCGCGTCCTGGATTCCACTGCTAGCCACTATCCATCTTTGCTTACAAGACTTATACATTCTCTTATATATCGTAACAGATACGAGCATTCACCACTTTTAACACATAACATTATCAAATTCATTTATATATATGCCTTATTTTGGCCTTTGTAAAATATCATAATTATGGATTTATACTAGTTATAACAAAAAAAGAGATTTTATTCATAAATATCCTTCATACAATCATTAATGTCAAATTGGAAAAAAAGGACAGATTTTGTTTTAAAGGTAAATATAATTCGGTGTCGTTTTATTTAGTAACTAAGTTTATTAAATTCTATTGTCAAAAGAATATTAAATTAGATTTTATATTCTGTTGAAAAATATGAGACTTTTAGGATAAAACAAAGTAAATTACATGAGAATCGGGGTTGGTGGAGATTAAAGTGATTTTAATAGTCGACTCATGAATTCAACTATTCAAATCACTACAATCTCCACAAATTCATATTCTAATAATAACCATGTGCTCACTGGTGACTGACTTTAAGATGAATTCCCTGTAGTTCTAGTGAGAAGCTGTGACCACTGGAGTCCAATTCGTGTCGGGTAGAGACAGGTATCTACCTCAGACAGTGAAGGAATGGTTGCGCAAGATCACGGATCATGGATCGATTGAAGTTGCCGGCTCAGTGATCTACAAGTTAGGCGTTTGCACACGAGACCAAAAGTCCTAAGTTCGAGTCCCGTGTACTGGGTCATGGATGCGCACTGTTGAGGAGTCCCATACTAGGACGAAACGACCGCTCAGTGCTTTCAGGTTTCCAATAATGGTCTATCTTACATAGACTCATGAATTCAACTATTAAAAACTATATAATTTACTTTGTAAAACCCATTTAAAAACGCTGAATGCTCTTTTTACATTTTAAATGTTGGTAGTGGAAATCTCAGTCATATGTTTTCAATCCGAATTATTTCATGTATTGTTGCATTAGGAATTGATAGATAATGTATTACCTGCTAAGCAATTAACCATCAATAATCTCTTCTGGGAGAATATTACATCACAGACCCAACTATTTTTATGGTTTATTATTAATTGACATATTTATTCTCTACATCAATACTTGTTTTTCCACACGTTAATTAATTTCAGTTTCTTAGGGTTTGAATTATCCTGTCGTTGATGTTATTGACTGAATTTTAATCAGTTTTATTTGGTTTATGTGTATTTTATACTGAGTGCCTCAATATAGCAACTCAACTGACGAGACTTAAATAGGGTAAAACAGACGTCCTGGATTCCATTGCCAACTACAATCCATCTCTTCTATAGAGTGTTAACTTACTGTTCAGACCGTAAATTGCATCAATGTTTCACACTTTTTATCAGTTAATTATCACTTAAGCTGAATACAATAAGATGATTAAAATGCGAATAATAAACTAAACTGATAAATATATGCAACGAAATATTTGTGACTCATAGGATTCGGTGAGAACATCTCTGATTATGAGGTAAATGTACATCATTGAATTGTTCTATAACTGCAGTCAACCGAAAAAATTTTTTCCGAATTTCGCTTTTGCGTCTACTGGTGTTTATTATTATTATTACTATAAATTTAATCTAATTTCGAAAAACAACTCAATGTTATATATACCCACGTCATTTAATGTTTACATTCAGAATTTACTGACAGAATATACTTCATCTACTTGGAAAAAAATATTTTACGTAGTTTACGGTGAGGCTATAATTTATGGACGACCTTTGAGCGACGCTAAAGTAACCTTGAGAGTATCCGCTTAATAAATAAGACCAAATGAGAGTTATAAATCAATATGAGGAATTAGAATTATGATTAGTAGTTGATAGTTAAGGTTAGGAGTTAGATTTAGGGTTTTTGTCATAAAAACTGATATCAACTATAATGCCAAAACTCTATTTAACCAAATGGATGAGTGAATTTCGTGCCAAAATATGAGACCTGTCACTTTATACGTGATTGATTCGTCTGTAAGTTATAGTCTCGTCTAGTTTACTAAAAAATGATGAATACCGGTTTTATTTTATCAAAATTATCATTACACAACTATAAAAATGACATTGTCTCATATTGCTTCTTTATAAAGTGTGAAATACTAAAAAATGAAAAGAAAAACATGGGGAACAATTCGATTTTTAGGTTAAATTCTCATTCTGATTGAAATACCCAAAGTGATTTTTTTTAGATTCTGTATTCAATAATTCATAAACTTTCAAAGAACAATTTTTGTTTGACTTTTGTTAAATAGAATTCTAATTTAGCAAACTGTGAAGGGGATAACAATTAACTAGAAAAATATCCAAAAGTTCTCCTAAAAGTTATGATAAATTTGATTGAGATAGAACCAATACTGTAAAGACAATCAAGTTTTATGTTCCTCAAAATTTTTTATCCGTTTCCCTCTCGCCTAGCTTTTGTAGTCGTGTAGTTTATTTTTTCACTTAGTAGCATACGGTAGTTTGAAGATATCTGTCTGTTGCAAGTAATTTACTGACTTGTCTATTATTCTATATATATATATACATATATACCACAGTGCTGACTGATTTTAATTTATCTCCAAATGTAAACTGATCTCTGTCGAACACTTTACTGTGTACCTACCGTTTTAAAAGTACTTTTTTTAATGCACTAAAGTTCAAACATAACAGTTCACTATGATCAAAAGATAATTCTTCTGGATTTCAGGTTCTACCGAAACATATTAACAAGATGTATCTTCAAGTTACGCCCTTCAACGGGATCAAAACAGTTATCATAAAATCTTTTTAATTTCTTACATTGTTTCTTTACCTACTAAATTCATACGTTCAATTTCAAAATGTTTTCTCGTATTTATGAGATTCTGTTTACTTTTATAATCTTGCCCACCTTTCTAACAAGTAATTTACTAATTCCCTTATTGTAGTCGTCAAACAACCCATAGATCAGAGGAATTCGTATATTCCTAAACTTTCAGTTAAAACACCAGAAGGCTACATGTGTACTAACAAGTACCACAATGACCATAAAATTAAAATACGAAACCATACTGTACTGAAAAGTAATGAACCTTATTAAATACATTCATGATACAAAGCAACAAACTTATCGTTAATTAACTAAAATTTATCAATGTTAAAATGAACAAAAACACCAATAATCAATGAATCAAAAGATTAGAAAAACATAATAAAACAATTGTAAGCAAAGATGGATAGTGGCTAGCAGTGGAATCCAGGACGCGCATTTCATCCTATTTGGGACTCGTCAGTTGGATGTACCTGAATCTTCAAACAAACAATATTAATTGAATATAATAAAACAATGTTTTGATAAATATTCACCAAAAAATGAACAATTTACTTTATCAGGAAATAAAATTTATAAATGTATGTAAACATACTTGGATAGAATTGATATAGCCCATCCATCTACAGCAATATCTTGTGTTGCTGCAAGGAATGTCAATCCAAAAAATGCAATTGTTAAACGTATTATATCAACTGGATGATGTGTACCCAATGGACTCCATGGATTATTTGGATCACGTCCTAACCAACTATTTATATAATTGGCTAAAATAATTAATTCAATTCCAATAGCATATTGTGTTGGAATAAGCCATGTTTTTCGACGTCCAATATGTGTACTATAAATTGAATCAATGATTGGAGCCCAAGCTAATTTGAATGAAAATGGCCAGATTACTAATGAAAATGTAGCTTGTGCTTGATAACTTCCGGTATAATAACTTGATTGTAACATAAATGGAATAGATGCAGACAGACCGATAGGTATACCCTAATTATAAAACAGTGGTAAAAGAAAATAACATCAAGTTATGCACATGTATTTAAGTATAATATGTTACATTTAAGAAATTTCCATAAGTTTATTTCTGAAAAAAACACAAAATATCAAAGGTGTATTAAAATTGGATGCACCGTTGAATGCCGGCTCAGGGGTCATGAGGTTAAACGAGACCAAGGGTCCTAAGTTCGAGTCCCGTGCGCGGGACCATTGATGTGCACTGTTGTGGAGTCCCATACTAAAACAAAACGGTCGTCTAGTGCTTCCAGGTTTCCCATATTGGTCTAGCTTACATTGACCCATGAATTCAATTATTAGTGTACTAAAGTATTAATCACCTTGAAAGATAATTGAGACAATTTTTTAGTTTGAGAATGAAACAGAACAGATATAAACATATAGGGAATTAAAGAAATAATGGCTTACAAATTCTGGTTTATGTACATGATAATTTAATCGTAAACCATGGTATATATCATTATCATTATTACATTCATTAACTACTAACTAAACAATATATTTTATTTATATGATTTATTTTATTATTACATTGATTGTAACTTCGATACCTTACAACAAATCAGTAAGGATGGCTCGTTGACAAACTCAAAGAAGCTTCAAGAAGCCCAGAAAGAGCCGAAGACATTCTATCCAATCACCGCTAGAGAAACATTCTAGAATGTCGACGTGTAGTTTCCCTATTGGATGAATAAGAAGGCCCCCCTATGTACCTATTGGCTATCCGAAATGATGATTTACTTTCAGCCAAAAACTATAAATACATGAGATTTTTGTGCTATATTGGACACTGTTTTTGGGAATAACATTCCTACTTACTAATATTCGGTCTTCTCAATATGCGACTTGAGAGGGTTCTAGCGTTCGAGTGCTCAAGTATTACGCGACATACTAAAAATCTAAGCTCTAGATATAACAAAATCATTTTAAATTATTTTTTAAGTGCCATTTTAATCGGGTGATAACACATTTATGACGTAATATATATGCAAAAGTTCATCAATATTTGTAAATATAACATTGTTTAATTCGTTAAAATACCTTAGTTTTTTAGCCTTCATTATAAAATAATAATTAATTAATTACCACAAGAGGGTTTTGTTGAGATTTTATTAATTTTATATAGTTGAGATCATGAGTCAATTGAAGCCAGACCATCATGGAAAACCTGGAAGCACTGGACGGCCATTTCCTCCTATTGTGGGACTCCTCATCAGTGAGCATCCTTAATCCCGCCTCGCGAGATTCCAACCCAGGATCTATCAGTCTGGCGCCAGAGCGCTTAACCGATAGACCACTGAACCGGCATCCGATGGTGTTAATATCTAAATTCAACTAATCCACGAAGTTGATCAGCCGTTCACTAATTGTCTTCAGTGAGTTCCTATCTCATAACAAACGTGCTGAGGAGTCCCACAATAAAACAAAACGGCCATCCAGTGTTTCCAGGTTTTCCATGATGGTCTAGCTTCAATTGACTCATGAACTCAACCATATAAAATTGATTAATTAATTTTGTAAGAAAAATAAAACTTTTATTAGCTAATAAAAATAATTCAATTTTCATATTATATTCGATATAAAAGTTATCAGCTATGTATATACAAAAATTTTGTATATAATTTTACCGTTACTGAATTATTCATTAAATAACATAATATATAAATATATAAGTAAATTATATATTATAACGGTTTATTCAGGGTGGCCTATTTAATACATTTAGCCCACCTATAGTAGATTAATTGTATATTATTAAATTTGATTTCTTAATGTTTATTATATGTATTCATGTATTACAATAAAATAGATTACAAGTTATTTCAATACTAAATACTGTGAAACTCAAATGGGAACACTGAAGTTCTTGACACATTTTATTCTTATTATTGATTATTTGACGGAATCACAGATATATATGTACATATATTCTAGAATTAAAGTATCATATATAAGACATATGGTGAGAAATAGTCATGGTAACTAAATTGATCAGAAAACTTTAATAATTAAATACAGATAGGAGATACTGACAGTTCAAAAAAAACATTTTTTTTAAAAAACATATTTTTTTTAATAACCACCATTTGAATGTATATTAAAGAGAGAATTTCTTAAGAGATTGAATATTTGATTCTGAATCAAAATTTATTACTATTATATAATCTGATCACTTAATGAAAATAATTTTATTTATAAAATAACTTGTAATACTATGGTGTGGGTTACTGATATCCACACAAGTAGTATATGATGATGGTCAGGTCTAGAATGTATTTCAGAAGAAGATTGGTAAGGAGAGAACGGGAATGTCATGCAGTTGATACGAAAATGCATGAAAAATTATAATTGGAGACTATGGACGGATATTTGCAGAAGGAACAGCCAAATTGAGACAATTGATTGTTGTTTTGCAAATTAACTGTTCACTATATGGTTCTCATATTTTAATAAGATATTCTGTAATATTGTGTTAAAATACATTCGATCGTCCCCACTCGTGTTCTTGTTCACTACAATACTATTTCAAATGATGAGATAGAAAATTGTTGAATGGATCTCCGACATACATGATATAAATGAATAACCTAATGCATCTTTCATGAATTGGTAACTAAAACTTAATTTTTTTTAATGAAGATAAAAATCATAGTAATGATTGAGGTTAGAGTTATTTTCAAGTTCTATATTAACTACATAAATAAAGTGTGGTGAAACTAGCATAAGCGGATCACTTAACAAGAACAGAATTAAACAATAGAGGGTATTACGTTAATTTTAGAATGTAAGAATAAAAATATTATAGAAAGAGATAATAATTAGAAACTGAACAGATAAATCGATGAAAAAAAAACGAAAGAAAGATTGAACAAGTTACCTATCAAGGGGGAAAAATGTCAATACCTACATTATATGTTGTAAAACGGTTTTGTGTGTATAAATGGAAGAAAGAGTCAATGGTAAATAGAAAATTAGAAAGATTTTCAAGGTGAAATATAAAAAATGTCATGAGTATCTGAGGTAAAAACCTATTTTCAGACTACCTCTTAAGTTTGATTATACTTAAGGTCTTTATTATATTTTCAGTATTAACAGGTATGGCAGAATTAAAAATGTGACCATCTTTGTTACAGTTACACATTGTAGTAAAAATTGTAATAAAAAAACAACAGTTTACCATATAGACTTAATAATACCCCCCATCCAACCTTTACTTATTCGAAATTAAAAGTATAATAATAAGTTACTAATACATTTGCCGTTTCATTTTTGTAAGTCATTTGTTTGTTTGTTTTTAACGAATACAGAACTAGAAATTATCAACCATTTACTTCCGTGTTTTCTGAAGTGATTTGCGTGGTTAGAAACTAGTTATTTTTTTTATCATGACCTATTATCTTCTAAAATCACAAGTAATGAAGTGTGATGATCATTAAACAGCTCTTTTGTACGATTATGGAATCTTTCAGAAATAAAAACCAACAGCCCCTTACATACTAGTAAACATGAAACCTTTAGGTTTGACTGCGAGCATTATGGGACAGAACCGTTAGAAAGGACTTTAACACCTTACATGTTTAGCTTACGTTCTTGATGAGTTATTATATAACGGATTTCTAAGTTGTTATTACTGAGTAATGAAGAATCTTTAAACCATATAAATCTCTGAGAAAAAATATACCTGAGTAAAATAATAATCATATTCTTACTGAAAACTGACTTCAAAATGAATTTCCTGAGATTCTAGTTCAAAGTTATAACTACTGAAGTCAAGAGTGATTCACATAGAGCCAAGCGAAGACGTTCTTGATGGGAATTATCCCCAAACATTAATGATCTATTTTAGGTAGTTAAAGGCAATTTCGACTTACATTTTTGTCTTCGTTATTTGTTTACAGTATCAGTAAATATTTAAATATGAATTAGCAATCTGGTTACACAACCTGTATCACTGCTCTAATAACCTCCCCTCCCAAACGACCTATTAGTCTGCATAAGACATTTTTAAGTTAACAAAAGTTAATGCTCTTAAAGTGTTACATTTTTGGCAATACAATTAGCTAATAAAACTTTTCTAGACCTCCGACAAGTTTTGCTTATGTTATCTACTATTCTTAGCTTCTGGTTAGAATTTATTAAAACCTATATTTCAGTATGATTAAAATGCTCATTCAAGAATTTAGCAAAAAGACGAATATAACCTCTAGACCACAGAGCCGGCGTGCAGCAGTTTAAATGTGTAACTTTAATTAATATATGATACTGCCCGACTATCTTTCATCTTCAGTGGGTAGCTGCCTCCCATACTTGATCGGAGTGGTAGTCCAGTGCCTCCAGGTTTTCAGTATTGATCTAGATTAGATCAGTTTAGGTTTTCCTTAGGAGCGTTTTAGTGACGTTAGTCTAGTGATAGTCACATAAGAACAAAGAAACAAATTTTAAAGTTATGTAAAAATGCAATAGTGAAAGAAAATCCAGAAAAAAATTTCAATGTATGTGGATAAATCAGAGTTATATTATAACCCACTCTTGTATGACTTATATTGAATTTCAGGGCAGAGAGAAATGTATAAACTTGTTGAGACATCATGGTTAACTTTAACAGAGTTATTCAAGTCAATTTGATGTCCAGTGGTAACCAAGTAACTCATAATGACCCTTAAGTGTCTTTCGCTAGATCAGATTGGATGGCATTGTGAAATACGATGACAGGCTTGTCGAGTTGTACATTAGAGATTTTTGAATACAATTTTTTTTCTATTTATAAAGAGGTCTCTGATAGAAAATCTTGATAAATCCAAATAACTCCCAAAAATCTCAAGATCTATCTCAGGATCTATAGTTAATGTAATTATCTAGTATATTGTTTTGAAAACAACGTATTCAAACAAGCAGTTTCCTTCGAAACTGATTATTCACGAATTCATTAATCAAACAGAGGTTATTTCCTCTGACTAAATAAGAAAAACACCCATATCCGCTAAATATTTCACTAGTTCTGACTGACATTTAATATATTTATAATTTATTTTATTTACTAAAACATAAATATTGGTACAAAGGGGCACCAGATATATATACGCCACACAAATCTCATTTGATTTGTATGGGGGCTGTGACACTGTCCGTGTGCCTAAATCGAGGCAAGTGGTTTTCTTAGGGGGCCACACCTCGAGTCTTTGACCCAAAGATCTGATCCACAAGGCAGTGGAGCATCGTAAGGAGATGCAGTCCCATGGTAGCCGGTGATCAACGATTGGTTCGTACGCCATTTGTTCCCTCAGGGTACTGGAGCTCATGTACACCATTGGTTTGGAATCAGGGTTTTCCAACTCCCCTAGGTGGACTCGCCTTGTCCACCAACCCGGTTATAGAGCCGGATATTCGCTTTTCGTTCTCTCAATTTTGTAAACAACAGTAATGCCACGAGAAGGCAGTGAGTAAGACTTCCCTGGCAGAGGCTGTATACACATGTCTGTGCGGGAGCATTTCGAGAAGGAGAGCGGACTCTCCCCACTCTCGGCCGTACCAGGGCATTCAAACAATCTAACTTCCTTTACAGAAACAAAGCAAGGTTTAGTCTCAAATTTAAATTAAGTTCAATGTTTAAATGGTTTAGTTCGAGTTTCATTGGAAACACTAACACATGAACATAGAGGTATACAGTTAATGAGTTCTATGCAAGATGAATTGTTGAGTTGTATATGACTTTACTTTGAGGTAAATAAAAAAAGTGAATTTTGAAAACATAACGTATTTTCTTACATAATTGGAAAGATTTAAACAATAATTATGTAATCAAAATATCGTTTAGAAACTAACATAAATATAGTCAAGGTTTTACATCCTTTTTATTAAGAATGTAAAAAATAAATTAAATCACCATTCGATACGACTAAATCAGACAATGTACAACTAACATGAATGAGTACAATAATTCTAAAAGTATTTGGTTCAATAAAATTTACATTAAATTCTGTAGTGGTTTGAATAGCTTAACCAAATTTTCTGATAGAAGAATAATGAAATACTTTTCAACATACTTTAGATTACTAAAGAGAAAAATGGTTAAGATCATGAGTCAATTGAAGCTAGACAACCCATGGAAAACTTGGAAGCACTGGACGGCCGTTTCATCCTACTATGGGACCCCTCAGAAGTGTGCACCCACGATCCCGTCTCGCGAGATTCGAATCAATGACCTATCAATCTCGCGCGCGACCGCTTAACCTCTAGACCACTGAGCAGGCCAGCATCCAACGGTGTTAATGTCTAACTTCAACGACCCATGAGATTGAACGACACATCTATCATTGTCTTCAATGAGTTACTATCTCATAACAGACATGGTTGAACTCCATTGGTCACTGCTTCTCACTCGAACTCCAGGAAATACCTCTTGAAGCCAGTCACTAGTGAGCATATGTTGATTAATATCAGAAGGGGTCTTTGTGGATATCATAGTAATTTCAATAGTTGAGATCATGAATCAATTGAAGCTAGACCACCAAGGAAAACCTGGAAGCACTGGACGGCGGTTTTGTCCTATTGTGGGACTGCTCAGCAGTGCTCATCCACGATTTACAGTTTTGTAAATAAAAGCTAAAAATTATATTATATTTATTTTTATTATATTATTATATTATTTATTATATTTATTTATTATATTATATTTGTTTGTAATTAAGGAAGTAATATAAATTTTCTTCTAAATGTACTAAATAATTATTTAACCTCTAAATAGAAGAAAATTTCTAATTTATCATTTATATCAATAATCAGTTAAATAATCTGAAGCTGACTTTCACTGTTAACTGATACCAGTTAAGCGTACGCATGGCCAAGAGATAGGTCCTGGGTTCGAATCCCACTGGGTTTGATCGTGGATGTGCACTGTTGAAGAGTCTCACAATGAGACGAAACGGCCGTTCAGTGATTCCAGGTTTTCCATGGTGGTCTAACTTCAATAGACTCATGAATTCGAACACAGAATTACTAAAATCTCCACAAAACCCCCTTCTAATAATTCAATTTTTACTTAAAAATATGAAATCTTCGTATTTTTCATTAAAAATAGCTCAGTATCCACGATATGGTCAGATCGATTTCACGTACAATGATAGTTTCAGATGACGAAATTATTATTCACTTAATAATTATCCTTTAAAGAGCAAAGTTGGTCAAAATATCTGTTGGCATTCAATAACTTTAGAAATAACACAAATAAACATTTTATTTTGATTGTCTCATATTCTGTAACTCCAAAGAACTAAATTCACCTTGAAATGATAAGAAGTTATAAGTAATTTGAAGTTAACGATGTCAATAGAGTTCTTTTATACGTTGTATAGATGGAAAAAAAACTCATTTTGATTAGGAATTTATAAGGAAACATTACAAGGTTTATATACTCTTCTTCTTCTCCCTGTATATTGTAATATTACCAGAAAAATCATTGTTTACAAAAAAGGAGTAAACTATTGTTAAAGTGAAAAAATCTGTCATACTTTAGTGTCGTATAGCCATTAAATTTCATCATTAATGATAAGATTATCATAGAAATTGTCTAGACCTAAACAATATTTAAGTCATATCGTTTAAAATATTCAGAGTTGATAATTTATCTGTGTAGCTGAAAGATTAAAACTGATAGTTGGTAATATGCATTTACTCCTACTACCTGTTATTCATTACGTTATAGTGTATGGATATTGTACTGTTCGTGGATTTGTCAGGATTAATCCCCTGAATTAATGTGAACAGTGGCTCCAGTGACTTCTACACTCGAAAATCAGTTAACCAATGAATTACCTAAATGAATAGATCAAAAGCCATTTTCAAAATAAATGATCATGAGATATCGCACTTTCTTTTAGGTAATTTACTGCCCAACGAAATCAAGACCTAACTATCAGCCTCAGGTTTAGCCTTCCTTATCATTTTATTCACTAACATAATTAAAAGTCATACATATTGAATCAAAAATTTATTATAAAAAGTGCTTAATCAAGATACAGTTTAAACTACTGAATAACTTCAGTTAGACAACTATTTAAATCTAGGGAATACTAGATAGTTGTTTCGTCCTAGTATGAGATACATTGGCAGTAGGAATCTAACTTTAGAACTTTCAATCTCTCTGTGAGAGCTTAAACTCCAGACCTATGAGCTAGAGTCAAACAGTATACATACTTAACTTCAGTCAGTTTGTGATATTGTCCAATTAACTTCTAATGCTACTGGTGAATAACTATTTCAGATATGACGTGATTGATATTCCACTAGTCATGACCTCCCACTAGAACTTCTGATATGAACTACGAAAATTCAACAATATTCACTAGCATAAGTGTGTTAATTTAATTAATAAATAGTTAATAAATAATAAGTTTATTATTACAACCTTGGAATCATAAATAATAAATACGTTAACCTACGAAATAAGAACAAGATAAACTAGCTGTTTTCATTAAAAAAAACTATTTTGCATAGTTACCATTGACATCATTAATTAAAATAGGATTAAAATAACCTATTAGTTGTTTCTTTTTTTCTTTTAAATCATAAAAGGACAGTAATTAAATAGTCATTAGTAGATATATGCATAAATAAAACAATAAGTAATATTATAAAGAATTAGGATTGATTAAGACATAAGCAACATAATAAGAATATAAAATGACAAAGGACATTATGGTTGACAAATATGTTTCTTTTAAAACATTTATTTATATTTGCATAGTTGAAAGCGTGAGTCAATTGAAGCTAGACCACCAAGGAAAACCTGGAAGCATTGGACGGCCGTTTCGTCCTATTGTGGAACTCCTCAGCAGTGCGCATCCACAACCTCGCCTCGCGAGATTCGAACCCAGGATCTATCAGTCTCGCGCGCGAGCACTTGACCGATAGACCACTGAGCAGGCCAGCATCCAACGGTGTTAATGTCTAACTTCAGCCGAGCAACGAGATTGAACGACACATCCACTATTGTCTTCCATGAGTTACTATCTCATAACAGACATGGTTGAACTCCATTGGTCACTGCTTCTCACTCGAACTCCAGGAAATACCTCTTGAAGCCAGTCACTAGTGAGCATATGTTGATTAATGTCAGAAGGGGTCTTTGTGGATATCATAGTAATTTTAATAGTTGAGATCATGAGTCAGTTGAAGCTAGACCACCAAGGAAAAAACCTGGAAGCACTGGACGGCGGTTTTGTCCTATTGTGGGACTGCTCAGCAGTGCACATCCACGACCTCGCCTCACGAGATTCGAACCCAAGACCTACCAGTCTCGCACCGTCCAGTGCTTCCAGGTTTTCCTTGATGGTCTAGTTTTAATTGACTCATGCTTTCAACTATGCAAATGCTGAATCTCTACAAAAACCCCTTCTGATTTATTTATATAACAATATTGAGTTGATATAAACTAATTAATATCATTCAATAGTTAGCTATTACGTAATAACGAATAAACAAAAGTGATAGAAATAGACTATAAATTATAGGTATGATATTTCTTCCTTCCTTTCTTCTTTTTCTTTCTTTTAAGCATAGAAAAAGAACAATTTTATAGAACTATACACCTATCCAGGTAAAAGCTCATTAGACTGTAATAAGTTACAACTGTTTCATAGAAATATGGTTTTTTTCCAAGAAAATGTTAATTTTTTAATTAAGAAGAACTTGGCTGGAAAATAATCTCTTTCTTCAAGTAATTACTATCCTGTTAACTGTTAATTGCTTATAGATGTAATGCTTTCTTTCTTGGAATGAAATTTTGTTCCTGTCTACTGAATGTAAACAATTTTTTGATCGATATAAATGAGAATAATATTTTTGTAATATCCCAATGAGTAGAAAAATTAGATTTTCTGACGTTTCGTGACTCAGTGTAAGCCACCTCTTCAGAGAACAACTTTTTTAATTGACATTAAAGTAGACAGATATGATGTGAATTTATTTACTAGATAAATAGATATTATCAACTTTGAAATACACTTACTTATTTACTTACGCCTTGTGCCCCTGATGGAGGAGCATAGGCTACTCATCAGCATTCTCCATCCAACTCTGTCGTTGAATGTAATATACTAATTTTGATAAAATACCCTTTGTATATTGTCAAAATAATCTCTTCTAAAAACTTTATATTAATTGGATACCGATCTATTTAAAAAAAAATCTAGTCAAATCTATATATCACTATAGTTTCACAAAGGATAATATGATTGGAAAGCTGATCTTAATGAAATAATCTTCAACTAGTACAATGATGATACTTATCATTTGTATTTAACTAACTGATCATGGTCACTGGAATACAATCAAGACAAATTACTGTATTTCTCATTTTTACAAACTTTTCAACTCATATGAGAATATAAACCGTTCTATTGGAAATTTTAATCAAATTAATTGACATCTGAGAATGATATGGACTTGTATCAGTAATTGTCGTAAACAAGGCACGAATTCTGTCTTCATTATTCTTAATGGTAATTAATTTTTAACCATTTTGTGTTATGGTAGAGATTTGTAGCTCAGGTGGGTGATTTAGATGTAGGTTTATTCTCTGAGCTGGATGGTTTGTTCGTGGAGCTTTCGTCGTCCTTCTGAACAACATCATCAGCACAAACTTCGGGTGTTAGTTTTTTTAACCATTTTGACACTTTGATCATAATTTTAAATCTTCAAATTTACAATTGACGAAATGTTTTGAAGAATTAATTGATCTTATTATGTATATTAACCTTTTTACTGTTTAACACAGATATCCAAATGAATGTATAACTAAATTTACATCATTATACACTTCGTTTATAATAAGGCAAAATATTGAGGTCTTAGATAAAAATTTGTATCTTAATGTGAATTCTTTTGTCCTTTTCTATAAGAATCTATAACAATTTTATACATATACTTGAATGAATGATCTTTTGAATAATACCATTTCAAGACGCCTGTTAAACATCTGATCTATTATATCCTAGTGATAATGAAAATACGGGTAACTTCTAGGACCTAATAATGGACGATTATTCTATACATATACTTATTGTTTGTCTATTGATCAATTAGATTGTGTATATCTATATTCATCTTATTATAAGCTTCATTTCGACCTATGGATCATTATTATACGAATTACTGTCCCTAAATTATATTCAGTTTATTAATTATTGTCTCCCACGTTCACAGTCACATTCGGCCTGATCTTGTACAAATATCATTTTCTATCTTATGGTGTTGATACAGTCTGTCTGCCTGGTATGTAAACCGAGTATGCTTGAAATAAATGATTCGCATAGCAGAAGCTGCAATTGGTGTTCTGGACTCAATTGGAAGTACTAGGAGGACAAGGGACCAATAAGGACGATAGACTACTCATACTGATCGAACGTCATTGATTTGTCACAATGGTAAGATTGGAAGAGTCATATTTCGATTGGCGGATAACTCACGTGATAAAAAGCCGGACATAAAATCATAACACATTGTCATACGCCCTTGTTCTTGATCAGTGATAGGTTTGGTTATTCCAACCTGATTAAAACTAATCCTTAAAGGCACATAACTTCCTAATAATAATATACCGTTACTACATTTAATTACATTTAAAAAATATATAACATCCGACATGAAAATTAATATGATTCATCAGAAATACAATCAACAAGTACTGAATAGAATCAACTATGTAACTGATAATTTTCATTGATAATTACTGATAAAAATGATCGTAATTCGATCTCTTTCCATTCACTTTGCAAAAACTAATTTTACACATAAAAATAATAATAATGATAATGTAACTTATTTTCAACAGTAGTCATATTCATGTTACAAAATAACTTCACATGTTTTTCACATGACTACTTCAAAGAAGATAAAGAAGTAGAATATGAAGAATATACAAAAAAAAATTATTATTCTTATTTCCATTGTATATAGAAGGGTAATAAATTATTTATCGTTTGCCAACAATGTTACCATATATATAACTATCATTTTAAAAAACCCTTGCATTGATGAATACTTCATAACTGATGATGTCATAAACACAAATTACTATTATTATTACTATTCGAATAAGAATTATCGAAGTAAGAGTCAAAAACTTAATACTTACTAGTGAAGTGTTTTTTTCTTGTTAACCAGGTAGAATGAGTAATGTTAAAAGAAGATACTTTTGTTTACTATTGAATTATAGAACTATCAAGAGGGAAAACAGGATACTTATTTTATAAACAAAGATAATGTGAAAGAATTGACAGTCATATTTTTGAGTGCTGTGAAGCTGTTTTTTTGATTAGGCAAAGAAGTTAATAAATCTGTAGATATTACTATTCTTTCTCATCTGATAAACACTAGATATAATATAAAGATAAAGGGAGTTTCTCGGTACCATACCAACGCCTGAGTAACTAGCCGAAAATGTAAAGATTAAGTGTCCATCACTTGCTAGAAACCATCGAAATCAACTTGAAGGAATATAACTTGTGTGTACAAAAGTTATGTATCCAACCTCTTTGTTAACTGCAATTTATGTTAGGATCCTTAACTTTTCAAGACAATCGTATTTTACAGTACGTAGTATGAAATTAAAAAACACTTGTGATCAAATACTAGTAGCCTAAAAATGATTTCAACCTTCAGAGCTCATGTTTTATATAAACTTAGAGTGAAATAGTGAAAACTGATGTTCATTATTCTGCGGAGTTTTAAAAGTACTTGTTTTAATAGTGTGAAAGATTGTCATTCTATAAGTATCGACTTTGTTAATACTGGGTTTTATTCACTAAGACAGTTTATAATATGCCCTTTCGAATAACTTCAAACTAATAAGAATTATTCAGATAAGTGGCTTTGGATACAGACTACTCAGCCGTTTTGTTAACGGGTTATAGATTGGATTGTGTTGGGGCGCTAGAGGATACTTGGGGAAGACTAGAATTTTCGTATGTAAAAACTATAAATATATTAGGCTTCTTCTTATCTGTGATTTTCTACTTCCATCTAACCTTGTCATTTGGAATATAATTATGTTTCTGCTCAACCGTTTTCTGATTTAGAAACTTATCGAGTGAATTAGTTTCCAAGAATACTAAGCAATGAGAGTAGCTGGATCGTAAAAATAGGAATTCATAATGGTGGTGACGGGATGAGATACGAACCCACGAGATGAAACCCCAATGGATTACCGATCCCGAACTAAGATTAAGTGTCTATTGCCTGTCGCCCAGTTTTCCTACATCCAATATTCGTTAGTGATGATAATAAGTTTTACGAAAAATCACTTTGTTATCACTTCTTTTCCTGTTTTCCTTATTCTCAAATGTTGCATAACAAATATCAGTTGGTCGCAAAAATCTGTCTACAAACTTGGTACTGAATCGAGTAGGATGAATATACCTTAACAAAAGTTTGGTAATCTCATACTTACCTAGTACATAGTTCCATTGAAATGTATTATAGTCGTATACTTTTTGATACTTTAGTTAGAAATATTGCACAAAACTATAACAAGAAAAAACTACACGGCAGTAAAATCTAGCATTGTGCTCTTCAAAACCATGAAATTCCTAGGTGAGAAAGGTTCTCAACTGAACTGAAAGTATACATAAACTCCTATAAAGATTGGATTTCTAATATAAATATGGATATTCAGCTGCTGAAGTAGTGATCAAAGGTAATAAAACGTATTCGTGCACTCTTGCAAGAAATGTCCACCATTTCACTTGTATAAAGAAAATTGTGTAACCAGAGTATTCTTCCAATCTCAATAAAACTTTTAATTAGCCATACACAGTACAAACCAGCATTTTACTAACTAAATACTCATGTCTTAGTTCAATAAGGAAGTGACCCTTTCCTCAGGTTTCATTTACTAATAAATTCGGCTTTAGAATGAAATATATTGCATCCAGTGTATAAAACATGATGTTTTTTAATATCAGTCAATGTATTAGAAATGTCTTGTTAAAGGTAAAACAGCTTTAAATAGTAGTAACAATAAGACTGGCATTATGGGAAAAATTTCCGACAAAATTTTGCATTTGAAAAAAATTAAAAGTGATATCAGTTCGTGATATGAATACCTTGAAACTACACATAAAATGGTTACAAAATCCGATTAATTAGCCGATGTTATAAATAATCTTAACACAAACGAAATTGAATGACATACATATACTGTATGGTGTTACACCCAGGGATTCACAACTTTCAGCAGTAAAATAACTACATAATGGTTAAAAATACGTATATTTAATACTACTCAACCGACTACTACACAAAATTTACTGTTTTCTAAAAATGTGATGTAATGGTTTGAGTGAGTATAGAGATATTGTCTGACATTTAATTACACTGAAAGAAATATAACTTATCTAACTAACAATTTCAAATTAAATGGTGGAAATAATGATATGGCTATTAACTTGGTGCTTTCGTATTCGGGACCGAAATCACAAGGCTACTTGACAAGTAAGTTAGAAATTATATGATATGTATTCTAATTAACAGCAATATTTCAAATTAAAAACAACTAAGGATTTAAAAACTGGTTAGTGATTGGGTAGAAAACAACTTAACTCCATGTATTCTATGAATCAGTTAAGATATTTACAGTTTTTATTAACAAAAGCGTACTTTCTAAAGATTAAATAACAGGGTAAGGAATGTTAGCCATGAGTGTAAGTCACAAATCGGTTTAAAATGAAGTGGTTGATGTGATGGATGTTTGATAACAATACAAAATAAACAAAACAGTCATTTGAACTTTTACTGCCAAATTTGTGACGAATACATTCTTTGACAAATTTTGGATTCATTTGAAAGTTCACTTGACCTAACAATCAAAAACAATATTCTGTTCACCGCTTTTTTCACTTAGTCTGAATAAACATTGGCAGAGAGAATAGATATAATTGGCAAAACGGTATAATAGTATGTTAGTTCATCATAATCAAGCGTTATGATACTGTAGCAACACCCGACGATTGATAATAACAGCAAATTTACTGGGACTAAATATTAGATAATAATAATAACTAAAATGGATTGAGACAGAAAATAGATAAGTGATTATAAATTGTTGATTATATACAATAAAACACTGAGCAGATGAATCGATTATATTAAAGCTAGTAATACTATCTAAATTATTCTTAGTTCCACCCAGAAAAACACAGTTTAATGGGTGAATTGTCAAATAAGTGACTAAAATCAATAAGAGTTCAGCCACTGTCTCCTTACTAATAATCATAGTTTCCGGTGCAACATAGTTAATTTCAATCAATTTCGGAAAATATTTGCCGTTGTATGTTTTTTTGTTTTTTATTTATCATATATTGGATGACACTTATCAGATACTTTATATCACAGAAGTAGTACTTTAATTTTAAAGGATACCCTTTAAAAAACCAACTTTCTTGAAAAGTTCGATTGAAGTCTAAAGGAAGAAAAGTGTAATCCTAAGACGAATAATCAGATAAATATTTAGTAGCTGATTAGATTCCTTCACACAACATGGGAAACGATACCACAAGTAGTTGTATGTGACTTGATGCCTTATGGCATGTAATCACCATAACCAACTAACTTGCGTACATAATGAGTAATTCGTGTAATTTGGTGCCCCACACGATCTTAACCGTAGTAAATACAATAATATTTTCAGAATACGATGAATTCGTTGTATTTAGTTATCTTCTCTTCAGCCATGTACAAACTAATAAGTTTAATTATTTGCAGTTATTAACACAATGTTACAAAACAAATTGTCGACCAACAATAGATGACTTTCTCGGATTTTAAAAAGCGTTAAAGATTAATGTGCTTAAAACTTATTAACTTGTATGTAATGGAAGAAAGGGTGATGAAATTTAGTTAGCTTATCTTACTCTTTAAACGTTATAGCTCTCACTTTCTTTAACTTATGGGCATTGTTGTTTGATATTTTGTCATGCTTATTAAAGAGCCTTTTTCTTACTGCTAAACGTTGAAGGTAAAGAGTTCTCTTTAAATTGTTAATGAAAATGGGAACATTTATCAATGAATATGATGAATGATACCTTTTTGCTCATCTTACTTCTATTAAATGTAATCAACAGAATTTTGTTTCATGGTGTTCGAAGTACTAATCACTTATACTGACAATCAAGACACTCTATTTTTCTAGTAAATGTTAATGGATCGAATAATGTGTTCATCTTGTATAAAGCAATATAATCACAACTACGTTGACGAGGGCTCCATAAACATTTACCTCACATTTGTTGACAGCTTCGATAAATAGGTAAAGCTTTTACATAACAAAATAATTATATCCATGATATTCTGACCGAAACTGATACATTTACATGGCTTTCAAGCTTAAATATCGTAATGACCCGATCGCGCTAGGTCAGTTGAGATAATTTTGTCTTCAGGTCCAACAATCCCAAGCAGACCGGCTGAGGAACTGTGGGACCAAAATCAGTTACGCGAGGTTCGAAGACGAAGTTGTACAACCAGCTTTAGAGAGGTGTAATGACAGTAAAATGTTTTTCTCTGATAACTAGTAGCTACAGAAGTGTTATCCACGCACAAAAAAGGAGTTAAAAACACTCGGCTCTTAAGACATCACTTTGTATAGCCCTTCCGAACTCTGTCTCCGACAGTAAGGCCTCTTGAAGTACGAAGCTAACGAATTACAAACCTCTCACGAAAAGCTAATGTGTGATCGGCCTCAAAAAATTATTTCTTAGGCTCTGCCACCATATTTTCGGTTTGGAACGACTGTTACCAGTCCATTTTAATTTTAAGGTAGCCCAAGAAAACAAACCTTTCTGCAGTGTGAGCGACAGGAAGGTGATATCAGCCTTCGTATCTGTAACATCACAGGAAATTCTCTTGTGGCGACTGATCTAACTATTTGTATCAGTTACTTGGGTTTTACCGACTAACAAGTGAGACGGCCTGAAGTGTTGGTGAAGGCAATTGTAACCAAGAACCAAGCCTTGTGGTCAAATACACGTAAAGGTTTTAAGATTTTGGTTTGTAAGTAATTTTTGTGATCGTTTCTTCCTATAAACTCCCATCTACTTTGTATATGTTTACTTACGGGTTTAAACCCAATTCAGCATTCATATTCACCAATTTGTTTCAATTACAAAAATACTTTTATCATTAGTTATGACCTATATTACGTTATTTTCACAAACACATTCTTTATCTTTATTAAAACTCATTAGGCAACAAAGTAAAACTTTCGGTAAATCTGCTACTAATATTTCTCTATCAGGTCAACATTTGACACCAAAATGCTGACGATAAATGATGACTACTTTATATATGACATTTTAAATTGTCAGAGACTAGATTGTATACCAAATAAGACTATGACGCAGACAAAAATACACGGTTTACGTAAACCAACAGCAATCATACAAAATGCAACCAAACAGTCTGCAGTGTTTTTATTATGTGATAAATTTGTATCGCAGTTAAGAATGAATGGCCTATCCTGTTCGCTGATTTAACAAAAGAGGCACATTAACCGGCAAAACAATCAGGAATCATTTAAAAATGACCTAATCCTTGTTAACCGATAATAGATGCATTTCGAAACCATAGTGGCAAAAATTGTAAGAGGTAAGATCAGTATCTAAATGCCAGCGGCAAACCTTTTTCTGATGCCAATTCACGGTTTATACTGCAAGGTCAGTTTGAGCAGATAATTGTTTAGCGGTTGGATAATAAGGAGAATGGTCAGAAATTCTGAAATTCCTAACATTGATATGCCTGCTCCTTGTGAACAAACAAAAGTTTAACCTAGCATCTTGAATGAAATGTTCTCTAAGCCTAATTCTCTGGATTAAAGATGTTTCGATTTTTAACAACAGCTCTGTTGATATCATTATATGTATATACTTGAAACAGTTCAATATTGAACTGTTGTATATATATCCAGGCCCATTAAGAGTACAGATAATAACAGTGCACAAAAGGGCCAAAAGATACCAAAATACCCACTATAAACTAACCTGCAAAATGTATAAGATCATCAAAATACAAATTCCTGAAATGTCATCTGAAGGTCTTATTCTTTTTCTACCTAGATTTTTCTGGCATAGCATTGTCACATATAAGGTACTTTTGAATCCAAATGAATCAATAATTTATCAAGAAGGTCTTATCATCAAGTGTTAAACTTCTGGATTAAGCATCAAATAAGTGTAATGCAAATGCCCTGGATTCCAAGTAACGAAGAGAACTTTTGAAAATGTAACAGACTCTGTAAGTAAAAACAGTAATATGTGGTGCATAAAAACAAATTTCTTTTGGCTTTAAAATACTGAAAGATTTGAATAATTTTCGAAAGCGTTCGTCTTTAAATTTACAAAACACTGAAGAATTGATGTATATGTAAAAAATTTCATTTTCGGATATCTAAAATTCTCAAGTTAACTTAGTCCCTAGTAATAAGGATAGTTGGTCGGTGGACTTGTATTAATCTTCAAAGCCTTTTTTCCTGTCAAGGTCCAGCTTTTTCTTGAGGATCAGTGATGGGGCTGATAATACTTGTTCTGGTAAAGCGTCCAAGTCATTGGAACAAAATCATATTATTCTGTGGGAAATTTGTCTTAATTGTCGCAGCTCTATCTTAAAAATGAGACATCGTAAGACCCTACATAAACCTTGAAACTCAATCGCTGTCAAGTGCTGCATACTAAGGGCCCTTGAAAGTCCTTTATTGTGAACCTAAGTGCTGCACCATCGTTAAACATGGAACTATCCATAATGTCAGCGTTTTAAACCGCTTACGTCGAAGAAAACCTTTTCTATGTTGACTTTCCTACTAAACAATCGAAAGACGCAAGCCTCCTAACTACGATGCAGTCCCTGATAGTTGACGACTATGACGGAACTTATCTGATATTTAATAACCACCCTAGAACAACGCATTCTGGAAAAACCATAGATTCTCCAGAAAACCTAAACAACTACCGAACTTAAGGAATTATGTAAGTTTTTGTTTTGTCTCGTTTTCGTTTCTTACAACTGCTTAATTGCACTTCCAGTTTTTTTATTTTTGTGTCAAAAGCAAGAACTTAAAAAGTGCTTTTTAATATTCTTATGTACGTGTACCTATGCTTTTACAAAAGTTTCAAAAAACCTGTTTCAGTGTTCAACTCTTCCCACCGTCGCTTGGCATATATACGCTTATGCGCCGGTTTTTTGCACACTTTGATTGCTTATGCAAGCATGGATATATGTCAACATGCACTCACATTCTAGTTTGTTCTTCTTCAGGATGACTAGAAAAGATGAAACGCTGACGACGGATACAATGAATCGAAGTTTTTCATTGTACATTTTCTGGTTATGTTGTACCACATTGGTCATAACAACAGAGATGGACAACCATATGCTGTCTGACATATGGTTGACATATGTTTACAAACGACAAGCTTCTGGTATTCTATTCGGTTTAGCTGAATTATTTGGATAGCTACATTTGACCTTTAGTGGTAGTGTATTGGTATTGTTTTCCAACCGCACCATTCTCTAGGACGAACATATAATTTCGATAGGGCAGTGTGAAAACGGAGTTAATATATCGAAATTTATAAAAAGTACTAATTGTTTTAAAGAACGTGTAATTTTTGAGATTTGCTTTCAACATGTGACATTTGGAGTAGGTCAGTAATGGTGAATGAGGGAAGAATTAATCGGTATGGCGTGGCTTAACCGTACTGGTGTAGTCATTTTATGTAACTCATACCTTCCCATTATTCTTCGTAAAGTATAGGAACTAGACAACAGAAACTGTTAAAACTCTGCTCACAGGTGCATCGTGAAGACAGTCTTGGCGTTAGGCTTCTTAAAACCCCGAGTAAAAGTCAAAGTATCCCACACCTTTCTCTCTATGGTGGCTCACAATCAAAATGGATCTGTATCGTACCACATCGAGGCAGGCCTGAATTTTTTTTTCTTTTTTGACGCTATGACATAAGAAATAGTGCTACATCGCCTTCATTGTATCTTTCTTTAATTGTTAGATTAATCTGCAGACAACAAGAGCTTACTCACTTACGCCTGTTACCCCTCATGGAAGAGCATAGGCCGCACACCAGAACAAGAGCTTGGAAGAAAGAAAACCCTCTGGTCCGTCCATAAACGAAACGAAAAACGAACCGATGGTAAAACTTTCCGAGATGTAATTGTGAATCACTGTCAGTGAAATATGCTGCTGCTAGACGGCCTGTGTAGCAACAGCCTCAACAGCAGTAGGTATCAATATAAACAAAGGGAAAAGCAAGATTCTCCGATACAATACAGTGTGTACCAATCGAACCACACTTGACGGAGAAGCTTTGGAAGGTGTAAAAGCCTACACATATCTAGGCATAATCGTTGATGAACACGGTGAATCTGATGCAGATGTGAAGGCGCAAATCGGCAAAGCAAGAGCAACATATTTACAACTGAAGAACATTCGGAACTCAAAACAACTGTCAACCAATACCAAGATTAGAATTTCCAACACAAATGTCAAGACAGTTCTACTGTATGGGGCAGAAACCTGGAGGACTACGAAAGCCATCACCCAGAAAGTACAGGTGTTTATCGTTGATTTTATTTTATTAAATAAATGATAAAATCAGCGACAACCTACTGTGGGAGAGAGGACATCAGATTCCAGCGGTGGAAGAAATGAGGAGGAAGCGCTGGAAGTGGACAGGACGCACACTGAGGAAATCACCTAACTGTGTCACAAGACAAGCCCTCACTTGGAATCCTGAAGGCCAAAAGAAAACAGGAAGATCAAAGAATACATTTCGCCGAGAAATGGAGACAGACATGGGAAGAATGAACAAAAGTTGGATAGAACTAGAAAGGAAGGCTTAGGACGAAGTGACTTGGAGAATGCTGATCGGCGGCCTATGCTCCATTGGGGGTAACAGGCGTATGTAAGTAAGCAAGTCAGCTGAATATCAACGAACAATAGCCATCTCGTCCACCAAAGCAGGGATATTTCAAATTTGGAAGACTGATAGATCTACATTGAGTTTCTCAGTGAAATTTGTTGAATTCAGGGATCCCTAATGCGACCTGCTCAGTCATGGCACGTGTGGTAGTGACGTCATAGTCTGCATGCATTTACTTCCCTTGAACATTTTCACTTAATCATCCCACCACTAACGCCTTACCTTATATTGGATTATCTTATGAGAGTGGGAGAGTGCTAAACGACCACAAGACTAATCAAATTTTATCAAAATTGCTAAAACCTCTGCAGGAACGATAGCCACTCACACATTCACTCCTAATTCGATTTCTCACATGATTTTCGAAATCGTCTGTTTATCGCTGTTCTTATTTCATCAAATTTCTTTTTTGCCCGAGGGCCATATTTTGTTACTGTGACAACAACAACACCAATTCGTTTTGTGTTGCTTGTTCTGCCTCGAATATAAAGTTCCCTGTAGTCTGTCTCCTTTCAGTGTTGTTAGCCAGGGTTTTGATGTGTTGTGTGAAAATAAACGTTGCCGATTCCAAAGAGAATCAATCGTATCTGAGGAGCCCGATAGTTTTAGTTTCTTGATTCGTGAATATCATGTTAGGACGGCTCACTAGAACTACAGCGGAGCCCTCAGAGGCCCTAGAGGAGCCGAAGAATTTCATCCAATCGGAACACGCTGGAATGTCACTGACGACAGAGAAAACTACAATGAATATTTCTTTGGAGCACCTAGAAGCTTATGTGGAGCGTCAAGAGAAGCCGTCTGAACAATCTCAAATCAGAATCATGGAAGCCCTTATGCAGAAATTGTGCATATCCCAGCAAAACCCTACTTCCGGTGAATCACAAGTATCCCATACTGATTCGGTCACTAACGCAATCCATGAATTCAATTTTGATGGTGTACCAGGTGTTACTTTTGACTCTTGGTTTAAGAAGCATGAGGATTTGTTCCATATTGATCTCTGCAGACTGGATGACGACCCAAAAGTCAGAATACTTCTAAAGAAACTTGGGATGACGGAACATGAATGCTATAGCGACTTTATTCTTCCGAAGAACCTACGAGACTTTAGTCGTGATGAAACAATTAAAACCCTGCCTCAAATCTTTGGAGAACAGTCATCCCTATTTGATATCCTTTACCAGTGCTTGAAGATAACGAAAGAGCCTTTCGAGTGAGGCGTTTTCTTCCACATTTCGTGCCCTTTCTCTCGTGTTCAGGTTGCTGTGTAGATTTGAACTGGAAGTTACACGAAGAGCTTATGAGCCAAATCTAGCGTTCAGTTAGAAGACTTATCAATCATAAGCCCGTACTGAACCCCAAAAGCAAGATACGACAGATAGCCTACCCACCACATTAGGATCAGTCAGATTGAACGACGATCAATTTCGCGACCTCGATTTATGATTATTGAACTTAAACCTCTCAGTCCCTGATTACTGGAAAACTTTTTGTCAATTTTGGGGGAGTTTTTAGGAAATGCTACAAAGACACAAAAATGTCCCTTAGTCTGGAGTATTTTCTTCAAATTTAATGTTTTTCTGGTGAAATTGTCAGTCTTCTCTAATATTTCTTAAAATTTTCGCCAGAATCTCCAAAAAACTTTGAAAATCTACTTATATTCACTGGCAAAACCCCAAAACTTCTGAGTGCTCTGGGGAAAACCTCAAAGTTTTCTTATTCATCGGAAATCATACGGATTTAAATGAGAAGCACCTGGTATTTTCTTCAGACAATTTCGCGAATTTAATGTTATTCTCAAACAAATACGCCATTTTTCTCAATATCGACACGTTTGTTATCGCAGACACACCTAGCTGGTGTGAATGTTTTCCACGGAACTAAGTGGACGATTATCGAAAGACAATTAAGTGTGAACAGGCAACCACAGTTTATTCACTTAATCGAAGTAGCCATATTTTGCCGGCATTCCCAATAACAAATGCTGTGTGTAAGCATTGCCCCAGTTTAAACATTGATGAATTATAAATTAAAATGTATATCATAACAATGAAAGGTTATACATGCATTTTTTGCGAATCATTTGAATTTTTACATTGTTTTCAATTGCGATTACCTACTTGGTGTGTTCATTCAGTGGAAGTTGAACTTTCGTTCGCAGTGTCCCACAAACAGGGAGGAAACGTTACTCTCCGGAAAATTTCTTGCAATAGCCATGACAAGCCCAGGAAACATTAAGAAGCGTTTTTTCCAATCAGAGTTTGACTAGACGTTTTGCTAGAAACATCACGAAAATGAAAAGTCACATGTAGATGTTCTGATTGGCTGATTACTACACTGCTACTATGTTTAGTAGTATTCTAGAATTTTCAGGAAAACCCAAGGACTTCTAAAATACTATAAAAGCCCTATATTTTTTGCACATAAATTAACCTTTGGAGTGAAGTGCTTCTCGTATATTTTGCGCCTTTTCTCTCGTGTTCAAGTCGCTATGTAGTTCTAGCTTGGAGTTAACAAGACTAGCTCAGGATCCGAGTATAGTGTTCCACCAGCAAGACTTGTCACTAAACGAGCTTTTGTGGAATTTCAGACATCACCACCAATGATCTTTGACAATCCAATGACCTGTAACTTTATGAAGAACTGCCACAACGTACAAAATTACCACAGAGTTTTCATCATTCTGACGCAGCTTGTATAGTAAGCACTTCGCATTTTTCGACAGGACTGCTAGAATCAGGTACTCCTTACTACTGCTATAGCTGTACTTCACGACGATGTATAGGCTTCTTATACAAATAATCAATCTACCAATCTTGCTAGATAGGTAAGTAAGAGTCTGAAGAATAATTCGCATGGTTCTGGTATCATTGTATGACTTGTCGGTATGATACTTAGTATGAGTGCAACATATTTGTTAACAGCAGCTGCAGAAGAAGATTGAAACGGCGGTGAGAACACTTCTGTTTTGGATGAACTACTTTACAAGCATGTACGAAAGGTGTACTTAGCTAATTTTTAAAAGTTCCCAGCCATAATAGTAACTACCGGAAACTCGACTGGAACACACTTGACTACAATTTCAGTAACCCCCAGTTCTTCGAAAGTGTAGTCGTTCATCTTTCGTCTAACAGCCACAGCAACGAATTTATTGTATATGTTTATCACTTCACCTCTTTGGCTTTTCAGCTTTGCACACACAGATAAGTGATACCGTTAGTTCCTTGGCTATCTGGTGGTCGGCTGGAAGCACACAGTTCTAATTGATGACGACTTACCACAGTGAAGCAATACGGTGGATGTTAGCAAGGAAAATCACCCATTTGGATTTGCACGATAAAGAATATATGCAAATGTACTATCATCCCTTTAAACAAAAAATTGCTAGCCACTTACTAAAACTTGCTTCCATTAGCTGTCATTGACGAGGACGTGCTGTCTGGGTTGATGCCATAAACCAACACAATGGCGTTAGGAATCTGCTAAAGTTTTTTATGTAATTATTTGACAACACTCAAACTACTTCTATTCAACCGTAACAGACTGGCATCTGCATGGAGAAATAGTTAGAATAGAGCAGATCAAACACTTGACCTCCAAAAAGGGTACTGTGCTCTCTTGCTAGCAGGCCCCACAGATAACCAGAGAATGCAATTTAAAATATAGTAAATTTTGATCCATATGATCGAATACCTTGGAGAACTCCAAGGGTCCGTAATGCTATGGTCATTCATTTTTATTCGGTAGTGTACTATTTCTCAAGATGGTCAAGAGAACAGCATTATGAGATTTTTCTGGTGAAAATCCGTTCCAAAATCAGCGCCAGAAAATTTGTTTTTCTAAGCCGATTGCCCTTTTTAGCCTCATGAAAATCAAAGAAAATTAAAATTGATTCGTGCTTGGAAAGTTTCATCTTTGACAGTAGTTTCTTCATTGACTTTATACAAATAGCTGTTCGGGTAATAAAAATCGCCTCAAAAAACCTGTCAGCTCTTGTGTTTGATTTTGCTAATTGCAAAATATCACTGAAGAGCACATGAGCTAAATACTTCGTTGTCCTTACCATCCAAGTGACAATAATCCTACATCGGAGCACACACTTTATTTTCAGTATATATGCTGATAAAAAATTAATTTTGACGTAGACAATCTCTGGAAGAGATTTTTATGTTGTAGTACATAATGATTATAATTTCTTCTCAGGCAGCGATAAGTTATATGAGGGACCCCAGTTAAAAGATGAGATGTAAGTTTTGAAAATGTTACGGGATTACTGTGATAAGCTATTCTGTTAGGTTTACATTTTACAACATACACTCTCAAATTAAAGAAAGGAATATATATTATAGTTCGTAAGTATATGGTTGAAAGTAGTAGAGCTGGAATGCAAAATGTCGAACTGTCTAACACATGTTATGTTGCAACGAACAACTAGTGGTCAATTAACAATGTAAATAAGGTACACATCTAATTTGCAATGTAGAAAATTATCATAAAAGCATAATCGCTAAGTTGAAAACACCAATTTTAACATATCATCCGTTGCTTCTTTTCAGCAGTCTTTAGGTAAATTCCAGGACAGGTTTCTGGTGGAAAGAACTATAAATCTTCCCGAAGTATCTGAAGTACCAAATGAGACGTTGAATGCAGTCATGTACAAAATATACTTGTTTTCGGAGATGCGTCATGAAAATGTTTAAAAGAACTGGAGTAACAGGAAAAATACAGGCAGCAGGGCGAACGCTGTATATTACTGTCAAGGTTTATTCCCTGTTGTAGGAAAATTAAAATGTGGTAACTTCAGCTTACTTATTGTTTAGACTGACTAAAATGCAAGTGTTTTTAGGTGAATTGGAGAAAATAGGTCTGTAATATAGTAACAGATGGATGAAAGACTGTAGTGATAGAGGAGGTTACAAAGAATGAACGAAGATCAGTCTTGTTTAGATTTAGAATGCATCATGTCAATGCAGAGTTTGGATATGAATAAATTTTCAATTCAGTTTTTTGACTATAATTTTCAGTATTGTTGTCAGTTTTTTAAGTCATGGGTTAGACTTTTGGTCTTAACACAAGAGCCTAGTTTGACTTGCAAAACGATTTCTAAGTAGGAAGTAAGGTCAACTTCAGTCTTTCTTACTTCTATCAAGAGAGGGGTTTGTGTAGGAAAACAACATATCATCTGTCTAAGATCTTACGTTGGACCATAAGGGGACTTAAGCAACCAGAGCGCTCCCCTCCACCTGAGTTAACTGTAAAGAAGATCACGTATGTTCATAATAGGAGTTCACCCCATTTTCATCTAAATGAATTATCTATAATTAGGAACCCGAACCTATAGAAGCACTACCACGTACTACATGTTCTAGGGAAGTAAGGATGTGTTAAATGTTCAGGTGAAATTGTCCTAAACTTTGCCTTCAACGCTATCGCGAAATTCATAAGACATCAGTAAAGGTCACATTTGATGTGCATGTTTGTGTTTGTATAAATCCCTTCACGTATACCCCTCGTTTAAAAATAGGGTCATGTTCCGCCTAATATACGATGTTTCATCCATTATTCATGTATTCACGTGTGTCATGTCTACATTTCACTTCATTTTACTTTGTTATTATTACTTCGTCAACAGTTTTTAGTCTTAACTGATGCTTTGGTGTTGTTTGGCATTTTGCTGAAAATGTTAGTTTCGTCTTTTTCCACTTTCGATGGGAGTCACGTGGCACTCAATTTTCTGCGTGATCGATATCAGTTTCCTCTCAAAGTTCGCTTTTATCTACGCTTGTATCAATTGACATACGAATGGTCCAGAAAATACACAAGATTTCAAAATCTAACGGGAAAGTGATGTGAGAGAAGTAACCCTTGTTTCTTGAAAACATTTTCTGTTTTATATACTCCAGTAAATAACCTCTACGGTTCTATGTTGATTGTATAATGATGACTGGTCATTGGCGAGGTTTCCAGACAAATCTTTAATTGTTTTTAGATAGTTGCACAACCACTCCTAAGTAGTTTTTGTTTCTTTGATGTATTTACGACTTGATCACAGAAATGTTGATGCTTAATGGAAATGACGCTCTCATTCTTGTTAAAAATTGATTTCGCTTGATATGGACTATTTCCATGCTTCAGCGTTCAAAATTTTGGTCCCTACACGTATTCACTTTCAAATGTGATTCCTTTGGAAGAAACCGGACAACGAATAAGAGTAGAAAAATAAACGTTGCAATTTTATTCACCACTTTCAATCCAAATAAAGGTAATAACCAAAACCCACTGGATGCATTTATGACTGTATTAACATCAACTTCACATCAGACCATTTGTCCATGAAGAAGACCTTAAGAAATTAATGTTTATTTCGTTTTAGCTGAAGGCTGAGTAACGCATATCTTGTTATAGGGAAGAGAAAATCAAATTTCTCT
Organism: Schistosoma mansoni; assembly: GCF_000237925.1. Lineage (NCBI taxonomy): Eukaryota > Metazoa > Platyhelminthes > Trematoda > Strigeidida > Schistosomatidae > Schistosoma > Schistosoma mansoni. The sequence continues at coordinate 12,942,155 of NC_031495.1, forward strand.
GAGTAGTTATTTGACGTTTGTGGGATCCCCTTTGCTGAATTATTATTACGAAGAACGTCCCGGAACGCCGCCAAATTGATCTGGTCAAAACTATAATTAGAACAAGTCAATTTTTTCCCTGATCCCTAATTTACATTTAAAGCATAAGTTATTATTTCTGTCGTGGTTAACAGTGGAACTAAGAAGGCAAGATCTGCCCCACTTGAGACTAGCCAAACGGATGTACCTTTTCCCCTTAGCTTATACCAAATAATTAGCTCCTTAAACAATTGTGCGTTACTCAGTGAGCTTGACAGTCCAGATAGCACCAGCTTGTTTTGACAGTTGTAATGTACATATAATTACTAGGATGGATTTATTCTATCCGGTTGTTAATATTCAGGATTAAATCTCGTTTAGTCTTTGTCGCTACATTAGAAGCCTAATTGAGTCGTCTCGTTGCCGCAATCCTGCCTTACCTAACAAAATTCTAAATAATAAAATCATAGTATAGTGCGATACATTAAAAATTCCCATAAACAGTGATTATACTATTTAGAATCACGATTTTTGTGTTAAACATAGTAAAAACGTCTGCCAAATTAAGATCAACTTTCTTTGTCACATGCTACCCAAGCCTCTAGAGTGGATTAACAATAAATATCATTTCAAGTCAAGCACATCTCCATTTAAATCTCCCTTAAACTACTTTATGGACCGATTATAAGTTTCCTACGCGCTCGATACAGCTTATCCAAGTAAATCTACATTCAACAAATAGCTGCTCAACATCTAATCTTGTGAATAAACAACCGATTGACACCTACTGGCCTTACCACTGATCACAAGTATTTTGCCCTCCTATACTCTCTGTAATTCTCATTCTTCATTCCTCGATCCCAACTTCACTTACCTTACTAGTTTTTCTTCCGTTATATGCTTCGTATTCCCTCTTCATTACTAGTAAATAATCATGTTTCTTGAGTTTTCTTCTGATCTTCATAACATGCGATTTAACTATCAATGATGTCTCACACATTGAACCCTAAAAATATCTTGCATCACGACTCAATAAAACTTAATGCGACTAGAGGATATTGGGATGGAAAATCAGAAACACTCGGAAAATGTCCGAAAGAACCACCATCAATCATAACAGTGACAAGTAATCATTGATAATTTCAGTCCACCCATGTTCGCGGGGCGAAATATTTTGGTTGTATGTGGCAGTTTGTAATCGGCAATGAGACAACCATTGAAGATATACTGTGATTTTTCTCCCGTGCTTGCTGCTTCTAGGACTCGTTTCTTATACCTTATACTGGCTTTGCTATTATACATGAATTTTTAAACGCTTAGGCGTAGATCTGACGGCTGGCGATAGATAGGAGTCATAAATGAACAAACATTAGAGATCTAGATAAATAGAGGCTTTGGTGATGAAGTCATGTGGGCATCTAAACGATTTACGTTACTGTTAGTTCTTCATAATCAATGTAAATTTATTCCACTTTACTCATCGATCTTCAACCGCGCCGTTTCGCTGTTACGGTGCTTCACACACTATGTTTAGTTTTCATGGTTTGCCTGAAGTTCCATCAGTGATAAGTTTGATAATATGTATACCTGCCTGATAATATGCATACCTTAACTTCTTCCGCTGCCAAACACCAGGTTTTATGAACCGCTATTCGTAGTTAGTTCTGCTGCTTTTTTAGTCTACTTTCAGAAGCGCGGATATAACACGCAGAAGTAAAATTCGGAGAGGATATGTGTTCACCAGGGTTACAGTTCGTATGATGTGCCAGAAGTGAGAAATTGTCTAAGATATATATTATACAGTGTATTTTATGTTTAGCATATTGTATTGCTTCAAGACTTCGTATGGCATAAGACACATTTTAAAAGGAAGGTAAAAGTTCGAGTTTTGATGCTCAGGTTAGTTTAAGGAACTCATTCACAACAAGCAAGCTGTCCAAATAGACCCCCTCACTTAATTGATTAACTAAACCAACGCACTATAGATAAATTCTTCCGTTAACTGTAATACTAATTCAAATGACGAAATAGAAAACTGTTTAGTTGCTTTCCAGTAATAAACAAAAATCAAGGATCGGGGTTCAAAGTTGAATTAAAGCCTTGCTCTAACCCTCTAGTGCACCAAAACTGCAAGTAGACTATTATCAATGACGTCAGTAAAAATGATATACGTAAAGTGAGTTAATAGCATACGAATGTACGCATTGAAATGTTTCAAAAGGCTACCAATGGTAGACAATTGCACAAAGAAATTTTCATAACGGCTTAGATAACTTTCCGTGGCTACTAGAATTGGTCGTACGAACGAAGTGAAATTACAGAACAAATGAATAACAACCAGAGATCAAAACCCAAAAACTCCGCTTGTAGCTCTTCTACAGTTACTGCCGGTCCCCATCCCGGGTGAAGGAGGAGGGTTGGGCATGGGGTCGGCAACATCACCTCGTAGAAAAAATCTTGCTACAAAAGCGCCAACCAGATTAAACAGATTAAACTATTTAAACTCTGCCCTGGAAGTTGAGGAAAGAATTCTTCGAAAGTCACGAGGCCGATGCTACTTCTATCAACTTGCGGAAAAAGCTGCAAGGGAAGGGAATATGAAACAACTATATGATAAAACGAAGAAATTGGCAGGGAGATATAGTAAACCGGAGAGACCAGTCAAGGACAAAGAAGGAAAGAAAATCTTGGAGATTCAATAACAGAGGAAAAGGAATATTTCGAGGAGCTGCTGAATTGGTCAACTCCATTGAATCCACCGGACATCGATGCAGCACACACTGACCTTCCTATAGATGTCACTCCACCAACAATCGAAGAAATCACGATGGCCGGTCATCAGACGAATCAAGAATGGGAAATCGGCAGGACATGACAATACACCAACTGAAGAACTGTAGTCGGAAATCGAGGTAACTGCAAAAATGCTTCAACTCCTATTCGAGAAGATTTGGGAGGAAGAACGAGTGCCGCTGACGTAATGGAAAGAAGGACACCTAATCAAAATACCAAAGGAAGGAGATCTGGGCAAATGTGAGAATACAGAGATATCACACTGTTGTAAGTACCAGGAAAAGTTTTCAATAAAGTGTTGCTGAACCGGATGAAACACACAGTACACGCCCTACTTCGAGATCAACAGGCTGAATTCCGTAAAGATCGGTCGTGCAGAGACCGGATTGCGACACTACGGATCATCGTTGAACAATCAGTTAAGTGGAACTCGTCACTATACATTACGGTAAATTCCTCGACACTATGGAGTACCCGAGAAAATTGTCAACATTATCCAGAACACGTACGACGGACTACAGTGCAAAATGGTGAATGGAGGACAGCTGACAGATGAATTTCCAGTAAGGACCGGAGTCAGACAAGGCTATCTACTCTCCTGCTTCCTCTTTCTTCTGGTGATTCATTGGATTATGAAGACCTCGACTTCTGAGGGGAAGCATTAAATACAATGGATATCTCAGAATCAATTAGACGATTTGAACTTCGCAAATGACCTAGCCCTCCTATCTCATACACATGAACAAATACAGACGAAGACAACTAATGTAGCACCAACCTCTGCATCAATAGGCCTCAACATACACAAAGGGTAAAGCAAGATCCTCAAATACAACACAGGGAACACCAACCCAATCACACTTGATGGCAAAACTCTGGAAGAGGTGGAAACATTCACGTACCTCTAAAGCATCGTCGACGAACTAGGAGGATCTGATGCAGATGAGATGTAAAGGCGAGGAGTGGCAAAGAAAGGTCAACATTTCTACAATTGAAGAACATATAGGACTCGAAACAACTATCAACTAATTTCAAAGTGATAATCTTCAATACGAACGTCAAGACAGTCCTACTGTACGGAGCTGAAACGTGGAGAACTACTAAAACCATCGTCAAGAAGTTACAAATATTTATAAATAGTTGTCTTCGCAAAATACTAAATATTCACCGGCCAGATATCATCAGCAACAGCCTTCTGTGGGAGGAGACAAATCAGCTTCCAGATAAAGAGGAAATTAGGAAAAGGCGTTGGAAGTGGATAGAACTAACATTGAGGAAATCACCAAACTGCATCACGAGGCAAACCCGAACTTGGAATCCGGAAGGGAAGCGGAAAAGAGGAAGGCCAAATAACATATTACGCCGGGGAAAAGCAGATATTAAAAGGATGGATAACAACTGGAGAGAACTGGAAAAGATTGCCCAGGACATTTTTGGGTGGAGAATGCTGGTGGGCGGCCTATGCTTCTCCGTGAGGGGTGACATGCGTGAATAAAGTAAGTAGCTTAACTTCAAAACATGAAATATGCTTTCAGGTCAATTTTTGATTGTTGACAGTAATTTTTAATTCGCTGCTGAAACACACAACCTGTTTTTTCTCTAACTTTCGTCCTGCATAATTTAGGTGTTGTATGTTGTTTTTCTGCACTACATAGATAGCTAATAACTGTGACTAATGGAGGCACATTTGGTTGTACTACGGTCCGGTTCGGCTTTATGACACTGAACTAGTTATCCGCGTTCTTGGATTAAAATCTAATTAACTTTTTGATCAATAGAAGAGAACACATGCTTCTTCAGTTCTCGTTGGTTCCTGGATCTATAATTCCTCAAAAGCCTTCCAAATTTGGGTGGACAATGTCCTCACGGGTTTACTTCAATGGATTTTAACATTTCCCATCCCTCAGCTGCGCACGATGCCAGACCGTTCCTTTAGTCAGGCAAATAATTCAGGCGAAGAAAGTCAAGTGATCTCGAATGCGGGTAGTTTTTGTGAACTGGATGACCATGTTTGTCCTTCTGATAATAATCTAAGTCGCCTTTCACCACCATCTGCTACTTTCTTAATTCATGGATCAGAGATTTCTCACCATGCTCCTGCTCCTCCTATCAGGTCTTCAAGTACACTGTGAGTCTTTATGAAGCATTTTGTTTCTGAATGTGTTCTGAGGTTTGGATTTTCTTTCCTGATTGAGTCATTAATACATACTGTGTCCACCAACCCGGTTAAAGCGCCGGACATTCGCTTTTCGTCCTCTCAATTTCGTAAACAACATTGCCGCGAGAAGGCAGTGTGTAGGACTTCTCTGGCAGTGGTTATATGCACGTGGCCATGTGAGAGCATTTCGAGAGGGAAAGCTGACTCTCCTCACCCTCGGCCGTACCAGGTCATTTGGGGACTACCATCTTACTAGGTTGAGGAGAAGGCTATGAATTAGTATGAGGAATAGAGTTTAGTATTTAAGGCTGTAAGTTAAGATTAGGGATTGGAGTTAGGGTTTTCCATCACATACTGATATCAGCTGTAATACCAAGGTACCATTTAGCCATTTGGATGACTGGATTTCGCGCCAAAATTCAAGACTTGCTGTCTCAAATCCTATTAGTTCATAAATTATGGTCTCACCTATCAGAGATAGCAATATTAGTCTTAACTTTCCTTCAAAAGTAAATTGCTACCCGACTTGGGATACCATGTTCTACATCCTAACTTGTTAGTTTCTACACAGTAAAATTAACAAACATTCAATTACACTTGTGACTCTCAAAGTGACCTTTAAAACCGCATGGTCAGTGTTAGTCAACTAAAGAGATGAGTTGCTTCATTCGTCAGACTAAAATGAGTTCATTGCTGATTTTTGGCTATATGACCATGTCTGTTTCCTCCTACAATACGTATAGAACCGTAAGTAGTTTATACGTTCCCGACTAGATCCCTCATTGGTATGGATACGCTAATGGTCTACAAAATTAGAATAATAGACAACGGTCTTAAAATCACACCCAGACCTGTCAAGGGATCTTAAAGATTTCCTGTTGCCTAGTACATCACTAATAGTGTGGTTTAGATTTATGTATTTAACCCCAGACGAATCAGTCCTTACTAATTAATTCAGGGAACATAGTGTTGAAGCAAACCATCTTACATGTCTTCGAGTTAATATGTTCATACAACAGACTAGTCCTACTGTTCCCAAGCTGATCCTTCTATATCCAGACGGATCCCTGTTTTCAGAAAACAGTCTAAGTAAGCTACATTTGAATCAAACACGTCAGCTAAACTTTGGATGTCTTAAGTGAAAACCTCAGTCTTAAAAATAATGTTGATACGGTATATCAAAGCTTCATACTTGACTTCGCTTCAGCCTTGTTATGCTCGTCTAAATCTCTGGCACAATTTAAATATCAATGTATATCCTCGGAGACCTAGTTGTTAGTTTCATGAAGAAAGTTTCTAACTCATTTACTTCAATACAAACCTCAACGTAATGTTCACTTCTCATATCTTAAGCTTATGATTGATACGTCCGTACACCAAACTCCTACTTCACAGCTCCAACTTCAATATTGAATGACACCACTTTATCCTTTTCTTTCCTTATCCACCAGAGTGAGAAGTTCAGTGCTTGTGTAAAAACTTTGTTAGTCAAGACCTTAGAGGAATTATCGATATAAGTGAAAGTACATTCAAAGTCCATGAACGAAATTCACTGAATAAATTAATGTAACAAAAATGTGTTGACAGTTGACCGATATGCGAACCCAAAATTGTTTTTTCATAAATTATATTTGGGAATTCTACATCCTCATATCATATTTGTTCTATAGTTCATTCAGTTTGTTTATGATTGATGTATCTTGTTATATTAGATCAATTACTTGCCCACCATTGTCTTTGTCGGGTCAATAATTAAAGTTTGACGCAAATTGGTAACCAAATATACGTTCATATGTTATTAGCCGCTAAGGTTTTATAAAGACTAGTAATACTGTCGTATATCAAAATGAAGCGAAGCTCTTGGCTGTAGCTCAATGGCTGAAAGTCGAGTTCTTTAAGTATTAAGTAACTCCAAGTTATAATCTCTTCTTCATCTGCCGCTAAATCTAACTAACAATAGTTCAGTGTAAACTACGTTAATAGATGTACAGTCAACTGTCGCTGTTAAACTAAAGTAGGGAAGACTCATTGATTTAGTTATTGTTGACCTGAAATCATTTCTATGTTTTATCAGTGCCTTTGTATGTAAATTTTAAAAGTAGATTATTGGCAGACACCAATTTATCGTGGTTGTTAGTGGTTATCTTCAAAGTGGAATTCTTGCTGTGATAAAAAGGAAACAAGGTTTGGTGGTCGGATAAGACACTCCAAAACTACTGCCTAAATGTATTTGTTCATCATGGCTGGTCGCGTCCTCTAATTTTTATTCAACTTTGTTTTAAATATGATCTTGGAAACAACAATATTCACTTAACTTAGAGACTCACTCATCCACACCAACTACGGAGACTTAGTTTTGTTTGATAGAAATAATGACACTAGTTCCCGATCACCCTGAGTAGCAATTAAAAAAACACAGAAATGCAAAATGTTGCTCCAAGAGTAGTCTTCCTCAACGCATATTCTTACCATAGAAAGTAAAGTAACTAGTGGCATGACCAATGTAACTTTTGTTGAAAGCCTTATCACGTATGATATTATTTATTTGTTTAAACATAAATATTGGTACAAAGGGGCACCAGATACATATGCGCCTCACAAATCTCATTTGATTTGTATGGGGGCTGTGATACTGCCCAGGTGCTCAAACTGGAGCAGGTGGTTTTCTTAGGAGGCCACACCCAGAGCCTTTGACCTAAAGGTCTGATCCACAAGGCAGTGGAGCATCGTGAGGAAATGCGGTCCCATGGTAGCCGATGACTAACGATTGGTTCATATGCCATTTGTTCCTTCAGGATACTGTAGCTCATGTGCACGATTGGTTTGGAATCAGGGTTTTTCCAACTCCCCTAGGTGGATCCTCCACATCCACCTACCCGGTTAAAGCGCCGGACATTCGCTTTTCGTCCTCTCACTTTTGTGAACAACACCCCCGCCACGAGAAGGCAGTGTGTAGGACTTCCCTGAGAGAGGCTATATACGCGTGGCCATGTGAGAGCATTTCGAGAGGAAGAGCGGACTCTCCGCACTGTCGGCCGTACCAAGATTCCCCGAAACGAAATTCCAACTCATTCGCATCTCTTCGGCTTTTACCAGTGGTGTATATGTATTTGGTACCCCTTTGTACCAATATTTGTGTTCAAATAAATAAATAAATCACATGGTTCAAGCAAAACGTCTCCTAATCAAAAGGTGTACATAATATACAGAGATCTATCGTATGTTGTTCTAAGACTGGAACGGTCTATAAAGCGAAAATATGCGTAAATTGCAAGCATCTGACCATAGTTATCTTCGAATTATTGCTTTTGTATGGTAGTTGTGCCTTAGTGGTTAAAGCACTTTCAACCAGAATACCACAGATTCTAATAACGTCTTATCTACCTTTGTTTACAAAGCCAGGTTGTATCATTAGCTAGCGCACTGCCTCAGAGTATGTAAAACCTTTGCTTGGTGAAGAAGTATGTAACCATCGAGTAAACAGTGGTAGTTGTATAGGACATTACGTGCGAGTAGAAATTCAATTTATGAGGCTATAGAAATTCATAGATTGGGTTAGATAAGATTTGTGTTACTCATGCTTAACCATTACGTACCCAACACAATGATGACTAAGATAATAATAGGCCGGACAAAAGCTAGGGGTACCCAAACCAAAACGTGACGTTACTCCATGAAGTCGTCGACTTTTTATCTGAGCCGACCTCTGTTAGTGGTTTGAAACATTGGTTGATAGCTCAAAATCGATCGCCGCTGTACAGATCCATTCATCCTGCATTTTCCTATAGAGTTGGGGTCAGAATATTCATACTTTGTATTCTGCGTGTTCATTCTCCCTTTCCAAACTAGATTCTTGATGCTTAGTTTTTTATTAACAGATACTACTACTTCAACCACTTTGCTATTTCATCTTGTCTTGCTAACGTGGTATAGCAACTTAAGTCTATGCCCATCTGTCTCAAATTCTTTGAAGTTTATGGTTAACGGGTTGACTTGGTATGTTTTAGTGGACTTAGAATGATCGTTTACATCTCATTGTGGTCTCTACATCTTGAGTGTTTTTCTTAAAAAGAATTAACAGGTTGTGCAACTTGTACTATCGATTTGCCAAGTGTAGGGAGGTACATATTAGCTAAAATCCATATTCTTATGTTAGACCATTAAAATTATGTAAATCAGCAAGATAGACAAGGCTTTATTCGATATCCATGTGACCTAGTGAGCGAAGCAGCATATGTGATAACATTCTATTTTTATCTACTGATTCTCAAGAGTTGCTTGATATTCTTCACTAACAGAATTAACAACCTATTCATTCTGCTTGATCAGTTTTGATAACCGATAACCCCTGAATGCCCCGGTACGGCCGAGGGTGAGGAAAGTCAGCTCTCCCTCTCGAAATGCTTTCAAATGGCCACGTGCATACAACCACTGCCAGAGAAGTCCTACACACTGCCTTCTCGTAGCGGGAGTGTTGTTTACGAAATTGAGAGGACGAAAAGCAAATGTCCGGCACTTTAACCGGGCTGGTGGACACGGTTAGTCCACCAAGGGGAGTTGGAAAACTCTGATTCCAAACCAATGGTGCACATGGGCTCCAGAGGGAACAAATGGCGTATGAACCAATCGTTGGACACCGATCACCATGGGACTGCATCTCCTTACGTTGCTCCACTGCCTTATGGATCAGACCTTCAGGTCGAAGACTCCGGGTGTGGCCCCCTGTAGTTAGGATGTTCCCACGAAAATGCATAATCCCAAGTTTTGCACTCACTTGAAGTTAGCTATATTAAATTAAGCGTTTATATTATCTTTTGGTCAAGCATTGATTTGAAACATCTCAAGAATCCAGTCGAAAGACTTAATGTATTCGATATATATTGGTCAATGATCCAATAAATCGTCCGTGTTTTCTCCAGGTATCGCTATGTTTGTTTTATAAGTCGATTGAAGTATGTCTGAGTGGGGTCTGAAGTAAACAGAATTGTCTGCAACTTTATCCATAACCAAGTCGAAAAAGGATGATCTAAGTAAATAGTTTTAGCTTTTATCACTGGTTTTCGGTAACTAGATAATTATGTATCGTCCGTCAACTGATTGTATACGTTCATGTAAAAGACAGTTTAGTTATTCATTCTGTATTTTCTTCATGGACAGACTTCTATAAGATGCCTTAGTCAACGTGAAATATGGCCTTCTAGTGAGATAACATATCCAGTGTGGGACATCAGTATGTATGCTTTTACTTCGAAACGGAAATGATCAATGCTACTAACACCCTTAAGCGGACTAATTTCCGGAAATGCCCCACTCTATAACTCTAGTCGGGCGTTTGATAACTGTAGGTCCTGGAGTTTTAAAATCTATATTATTCAGACAGCTGTTTCTGATTATTAAAGACAATCTCCACAACCGCCTGTACTGACAATCATCATGCACTTACTAGTGGCAAACTTCGAATGGTAATAGTCGAGATTTTAGCAAGAAAGTGTGACCATGGGGACCTGACTGTGTCAATTATTTGACAAATATCATCAATGGGAATGGTCGCACAATATTATGAAATGACTGAATTTACATACCTAAACTGTTGTATCCCAACTCAGGGGTCTAAAAGTTAAGTGATGTCTGTGTGACCCAAAAGTCTTGGGTTCGATCCCTATCGAGGCCGTGAATGGACTCTTCTGAGTTTTGTTCTAGAACAAAGCAGTCGTCCAATGTCTCCAGGTTTTCTGACTCAAGTTATTACGTGGTATAAACCTACGTATTACAGAAGTGTTTACTTTAGATTGTATACCAAGTTTACTGATGTACTAGTTAAATAAAAGATATAATTTCAATATGAGTTTTAATAACCTATTACTGTCATTTTGTAGGCGTAAAAAGAACAAACCTGTTTTGCCTCCATCAAAACCTTTGCCAACTCCACCTGGGAAAGAAGAGAAAAAGAAAAAGAAAGGTTAGTCTTCTATGAAGTTTTTGTTTCACCTCTATTTTCATCAATTGAGCGTCCGCTAGAAAAAGCATGTTAAGTTTCATGTATTTGTGGGTTGAGTCTATCATTCTGTACAGAATATTATTAGTTAACTCTTCGGAATAAATTAATGCGACTTTTTAAGGTATATAAATATGACTAGATATCTATTTAAGTGAGAAAATTTACATAAATGGATGGAGAAAGAGACTTACTTAAAAGGCCATTTCCTTTATTGATAAGTAATTAGGACATGAAGAATTAACTATATTTGTACCACTATGACCGACTTGATCTATATCACCTAGATTCCCAAACCATTGGTTTCGGATCCATCCCGGACACTATATAGAAAAACTATAGTTACCTTTGTAGCTCAAATTGTATGCATGGATATCACCATTTCTCGTCACATTTAAGCCTTTTCTATTCTTATTCAGTTGTCAAAACATATCGTGGTCAGCATTTACTAGGTCTTCATTGTACCTGTTCCAACCACAGTGTGTAAGTAATAAATCCACCAGTTAGTTTCACTCTTTCAGTAACTGTCTCCACCGATTCTCAGCTCTGGGAATAGTTAAAAAACTTTGGTATCTATGTTCATACAACTCTTGAGTGTCTCTCGTTTAATCATTGCATGTCTTCAGAGTAAGATAATATAGCATAGTACACTTAACTAGTAATAGACATTTGAATATCTGATTGAGTTAAATAAATAACCAAATTGCATGTTTTTTCTTGTCCTATGCCTGTTATACTACTCCTGAATATTTTACATCTATTGCCTGTGTAAATTACCCATTTTGTGCATCTTACTTTCATCATTCCGTATTAAGTAGTCGGAAAATATTTGGTGTCTATACTACGGCATAAATTGAAGCCTAGTTTCATACCATAAACTATCATTAGTACAAAATGTTTAAGCATACGTTAACATGTCCATACCATATACATAGTCCACGTCGTTCATGAAAACAGACATACTAGTCTGTCTGAATTTAGTGATACTGAAAAATGACATATTCAATATTGTTTTGTTGGAATTGTGCACATGCTATTCATTTTTCTAACCCTCTTTCTGTCCCACAATCTCTCCTATTCATGCTGCACTTGCATACTTCTCTATATTTAAACGTTTGTGACTCATCTTTCTTGTTGTTGTTACGTCTTTATTCCTTCATTCTTTACTAATCATATATAGTACATCATAGTATATTTATGACATTTATTAAGGAAATATTCATTTATCAGAAGGGGTTTTGTGGAGATTTTAGTATTTTATAGAGTTGAGATCATGAGTCAATTGAAGCTAGACTACCATGGAAAACCTGGAAGCACTGGACGGCCGTTTCGTCCTATTATGGGACTCCTCAGCAGTGCGCGTCCACGAACCCACTCTCGCGGGATTCGAACCCAGGACCCACCAGTTTCGAGCCGAAGCCCTTAACCGATAGACCACTGAGCTGGCATCCAACGGTGTTAATTTCTAACTTCAACTGATTCACGAAATTGAGCAACCATTCACCAATGTCATCGGTGAGTTCCTATCTCATGAATCAGTTGAAGTTAGAAATTAACACAGTTGGATGCCAGCTCA
>NC_031495.1:12954894-13007332 GCF_000237925.1 Schistosoma mansoni
TGAATGGTTGCTCAATTTCGTGAATCAGTTGAAGTTAGAAATTAACACCGTTGGATGCCAGCTCAGTGGTCTATCGGTTAAGGGCTTCGGCTCGAAACTGGTGGGTCCTGGGTTCGAATCCCGCGAGAGTGGGTTCGTGGACGCGCACTGCTGAGGAGTCCCATAATAGGACGAAACGGCCGTCCAGTGCTTCCAGGTTTTCCATGGTAGTCTAGCTTCAATTGACTCATGATCTCAACTCTATAAAATATTCATTTAGTTTGATTTCGTATAGAATGCACAAAATTGATGTTGTTACTAGATTGTATGTTGATATTATGCCCAATAATAAGCCGAACTCGTGAGTATTATCGTTAACCTTACAAGTACAACACCAGAGTGTAGTAGAACGTGATGAAAATGACTAGACAATTTATCATTTAATAAAAACACTTCACATGTACAGTGTGGAGAATAAATGATAGTCCTTGAAATATCAAAATACACTTGTAACAGTTTTTTTAATCTCCAGGTTATGTGAATAATCTAAGCTATGACTTCCGTATCACGTGAATACATAAATCATCATTATCCAAGGTAAATTAGTGTCAGGTGACTTAGCTGGAAACAATAATTTTAGCGTGGTTATCCATTATGTTTATCTGTCTGTGCGCGTCATGACAAGAAAATAATGAGAATTTAGCTTAAAGTATTCACTGTGTTCTTAATAAATTCAACTCTGTTTACGTAACAATTCTCATTGAATCTCATGTAGGTTAGTATTTCTATGAGATCTGTCGATTGATTTTATCTATTTCGAATTTGAAACGGTTAAACGCAATCGCCAATGAACGTACGCATGCCGACTAAGATCGATCGAAATCCAGTCAGAAAGTATCACAACGTGATAATTCAACACTACTACAAACTAAGTTGAATGCGATTTTGACAATTTCTTAGGGTATTAAAATACGATATAGTTGTAGCATTAATATAATAAACATCCTGTGTGGTTAGTTGGTTATATAGAAACACTTTCAAGCGTACTCCAAATAGTATGAAACAGTTATCCTATTTTATCAGTGAACCATAATTTTTCGTAGCAAGAAAGTGAAATGTGTACTAACTAAATCGAGACTTAGTTGTTTACTACATAATTACCTCATCAATGAGGAATATTTCAACCATAAGCACTGTATGGATTTTATTCTAACTGCTTTCGCTCTTTTTCTGTTTTTCTTTTTAAATTAATGATTGATCAATGTTGTTTTGTATACCATATTTACCCTTATTACTATTATCAGTAGTATTTATAATGGATAGTTCTTAAAGGATTATCAGTTATCTGATAATGAACTAATAGAAATTAATAACTTTCCATGCGAATACTTGTTTACACTTCTTTTAATCTTTGTTATTACCTTATATATATATATATATATCTTTGTGACATCCAATCTTGTTCACTTGGCAGCCATCTTGTAATGTTCATTTTTAAAAAAGACCAATGGATCAGTGTCACTGTTTCAGTATAATTTTTACTTTTTTATGGATACATCTCATCTGCAAAAGGGCAATAATATGTTACTGAGTCACAACATATGTTAGCTGTTTAGAGTAGAATTAATGTAACTAGCAAGAACTACATAGATTATTATTATTACTATTGCATGCCTCATCCACTCTTGTATGTCTCTTATCAGTTGTGACCACCTGGATATCCTGTTAATGTATAACGTGATAACACCACCAATTAGAGAGCAGCGGTTTATCGATCGGACCAATGACACACGGAAACTGTACGAGCAGTCTTAGAGTACTTGTCGGTTCTGCTTTCTGCCTAGCCCAGCCAGTTAAGTCCAGAACACCAATCTCAGCCCCTGTGGTGTGAATCATTATATTTCAAACATACTGAGTTTATATACCAATCAAACGGACCACATCGTACCATAAAATAGAAAATAACATTTGTACAAGATTTAGCCAAAAGTAGCTGTGAATGTGGGGAACAGTAATTAATAGACTGGGTATAATTCAAGAACGGTAAATCATATAATAATAGTTCATAGGTCAAAATAAAGCCCATAATAAGGGGGACATGAATATGAATAGTTTAGTTATTTAACAATTATACAATAAAAATATACGCGTAGTATTGGTCCATAAATGGATCCCAAAAATTACCATTCATTATTCTTATCGGGACATAACAGTGTCTACATTTAAACCTATTGTACAATGCTATTTTTACCATGAGCATAACATTTTGTTTCGTCTTTTTTTTAAAAATCCTGATGGTGAAAACGTTTTTATGTTGCCTAACTCTTTTAAACCATTTTATGTATCATATAGGTACAAAACAGGTATTTTTCATTTTGTCTGATTTCCGCAGATCCACCCATGATTAAAAATATTAGTTTATCCCGTTATCGATTGATAGTTATGACAGAAAGAATCTCGGAGTAATTCTCAATCATTTTGATGCATGTTTTCATCCGCTTATTTATTATTATGGTTGCGGAAAGACAAATACTTATATGCTTTTATCTAACTAAAATAACTATTAAAAAGCATACAAACACCGTTAATAAGTGTGTAGGCAGTAAAGTGTAGAATTTGCATATCATTTTTAGTTTTTGCACACTCACTCGAATTATTGATGTGTCAAGTATGGGACTCAAACTATCACTTTTTCCGTCTTTATAACTAACTGAACTGTTACTAATTTCCACTTCTTTTATGAATGAATTTTCAATCCAGCCTTCTTTGATTATGACCAAAATTTTCTTTGTGTGTGCGGTATTCGCGCATATCTATGTAGCAATTGTTTTTATTTAAATACATCATTCATATCAGTTTCTGTACAAATGGCGCTTATTACCATGTTAATTCATCTCTTAATAATTCATTTAATAAACAATACTTTCATAGATTACATACCACATTGCCGAGGAGTCCTATACTGCAAAGAAACAGTTCAGCTCTCTCTAGTTTTCAATAGTTGTCTAGCTGAAATCAATGCCTGATATATCCTATGAAAATTCAACAATCTCTACTAATCTGTTAGTAACAATACTTTTTTTCTGAATCACTTAAAAAAATAAACACCTTTTTTATTATATGGTTAAATAAACTTGTAGATAGATGATCTTCAATGTTTTCTTTGACTTACCTAGTGAAAATGTTCCGATTTCCTAAATTTGGCCGATCAGAAAAAACTGAGCCACAAATTTCTGGTCCTACAGAAGTTACGCATAATCTACACGTGGCATTTGATAAGTCCACAGGCGAAATCAAGGTCAGTTGACTCATTACTGTTCTTTGAATTTTAAAACTTTGGTAGTAGATCCTTGAAAAACAGTCAGTAAATACTATTAGTATTGTATATATCAAAGCTATCATTACATTTAATCAGATTAGATTTTAGTCTTTAAAGGAACGAAAAACATTTTCATATTCATATACAATTACTTTTATAAATATTCATTTATATGCCATATTAATTTTATATCTTACTTATTAACTATGGACGTTTTGTTTTCTATGCGATTGTATTTGACAAATCATATGAATCAGCGAACTGTAATTAGTTTAATGTATGAGGCTAGAATTACGTTTTCGTCTTTATTTTGTTTGTGATAGAAGAATAATTTTAGACAGGAAAACTATTTATCATATAAAATCTAGTCATCAGAAACATAAAGAAAGTGGATTAAAATAGATTCATTGTTTATAAGTTTTACTTTGATAATGCTTGGAGCTCCCGATAATTCCTCAAGAAAATCTCCAAAAGCCGGGTGAACGCTGAAAACTTCGGTTATTCAGCATTGAATAGAAAGGTCTCTGAAACATTTAGAAAAAACAAGCAGCTTGATTGAATAATTAATTATCTTTTTACTATATTTGGTATATTTCCGGAAGCTCATAGTAGGTGGAGGCCACATTTCAGCCTATAAATAAGCTTGTTTTCTGTATGTAAATTGACTATGAAGTAAAGCTTCTATTCTTACTTTACTCCTTTGCCTCACCGTTCCCATTTGAGTGTAGGGGTAAGCTGGGGATATAGAAAACAGCTAGACAGGCAGTCTCAAGCATTCAAGTACCGGACATATCAGATAATTTATTTTCTCAAATTATCTGTATATAAATATGGAAAGTCTAACTGTTGTTTCTGTTTATTACTATTATTATTTTTCTAAGAGGATTTGTATTCGGATATTTTCTATTGAAGTATTTGGTATTCGGTGTATTGTTCCCAAATTGTTACTGTTTATTTGAATCACTGAATCGATGCACCATTTTTATTCTATATGTTTACTTTTAACTTTTATCTATTCAAAGTTGTGATGTATATGTACGTGATAGTTGAATTCATTGCTTACCAGTCTTCAAAAACACTCTACTTTCAACTATTGAGCTACACGTTCAAACGCTTCAATTTGGGTAGTAATAATAATAATAATAATAATAATAATAATAGTAGTAGTAGTAGTAGTAGTGTAGTGAGCTAAGACTTGGTGGGGAAGATCAATTTATTGTTTAATACAAAATCACAAAGTGTCTTCATAAAATATGAAAACTATACATTAAATTGCTCATTTGCACATATCCCATCGATTGTCTCTTACAAACTTCATCGTTCCTTCATCTCCGTCGTTGTTGCAATTACTTTCTGTTTACATTCCTGTTCTCTTCAATTTAATCTTAACCTTCTGATACTAGGCATACCAATTGTGATTGGTGTTGCACACTACTTATGTCTGTCAACATAAGTAATATACACCACAATAGTGGTTAAGTAGTATGTAACTACTACCCCTAACTCAGGGTCTGGAAAGTCGGAAAAATGAAAATTTCGCAAATGCGATAAAAATGATCTTGGGGGTCTTGTATCACTATTCCGACACCAGACAATGGGTTTTAAGCGTTCTTAGGCCCTAATGCTTCAGGCTGGGCTGTTTCTCTTACTACCCTATATGTGTGTGGTATACAGTATAAGCTATATGGCCATGTAGAGCTGAAGGTCTCACATGAGACTGGAGGTTCGCCATTGATATTGTGGATGGTTCGGCATTGCTTTGGCAAGTTTTGCTGGCTGTTCATGTGAAAAGTTGGTTGGCAGGTTAACCGATTTCATTCATACTGGTGGTTGCTTCTCAGTGTTCTCAAGGGCTTAGGTCATTGGAGCATCGTAAGGCATATCGACATTGCCAATATTAATGAGTTTGGCTGTCGTGTAAGCGGAATGGGTCAACTTTGGTCTGTTCGTGCTGTGCATAATTGATTTACGCGATCACTGATCGGAATATTTATACACGGGATGTAAATGTGTATATGAACGGTGCGAATGGTCCACCAGGGTGTTTGGTACCTGAGTGGTTGCGCCACAGGATTGGGCTGAGCTGTTCGGATTGTAACGTTGAAGCCTTTATAGTGTCTGGTTCTCCTATAGGGCGGGATTGAGCTGTACTGTTTGGGTTACCGCGTGAAAGTCTGGATGGTGTCTAGTTCACCTGAAAACCAGTGCAAGATTACCCTGGCCCATAAGGGTATATTATATAACTGTGAACAAACTAGTTGATCCTGCCAGTTGTCATATGCTTGTCTCAGAGATTAAGCCATATAACTAGCACAAGAATAAAATGTTCCTCTAATCTGAGTACGTAAATCTGTATATGTATACTAAGTTTTATTAAATCTGGAATTTATGGTAAAATCTTTGAAATCCGTTAAGATTTCTTCAATTAGTTTTACGACTGCAGTGTACTACGTATGTCCGTTATTATTTGCTTAAATCTAATCATAGTACAAGATTGTTTCAAATTAACTGCAATATAGCCGGGATATTTTAATCTAATTGCCGTGATTGTGTAAAAATTGTTACTTAAATTAAACGGAGTTTAATGAATTTTAATTATGTAGCCAATTATTATAAATTAAATCTGATGCGTTAATTAAAAGTAAAAATGAGGATTTAATAATATAATAAATATAGAACAATAATCTTCCCAAATGTGTTGTACTACATTCGGGACGAAAATATTTTGCATATCTTGGTCAATTCTTACTTTTTACTATCTTAGTATATGTGTATCCTTCATTTTACACTCGCCTTGTTTAATATAATTTATGGCACACAGCCAAATCATGTGATTTGTATGTAGGAAAGAAGGAATATGTTTTTATTTAGATAGTTATTGTTAATTTTATCGTTTTTCTTTCCCATTAAGCTACTTACTAGTCACGTAGGCGAATTGTTGCATAAACAATCTATGAAATAACACAGACAAATACATCCCAGGTGTATATTTTATCAATATTAGATCATTTAGGAAACACTACATTTAAGTGAATGATTTAATCGCATGTGCTATTATTTTTTCTGAGAGATAACACATCAGTTGTGTGAATGATTATAAACTGATGTATACATTACGTTTATTGTATTTATTTACATTAAAAAAATATAAGCTTTAATTACCTATTCATTTAACAAATTGAAACGATTATTTTCAAGAATTAATTAATTGTTGATTATTTTTGACCTTTTGTTCGATCTTTTTCCCTATCTTCTACTTCCCTTACTAGTTTAACTGTTGTGTGTATCTACAAATAGTTTTTTTCCTTATCGTTCACCCTATCTGTTCGTTTTTTGATCTCAAAAATCTTTACCATTCTCTTTCCATGTGATACATTATGTGATTCAACTAACTAACATAAATATCATGTTATCAGTTTTATATAGGTTAGTCGAATAATTAGTACAACAGTAGTTTTTGACTTCGTTATCAAAAGTTCCAGTTGTATTTTCGGTAAGTATCCATGACTAGTAATGGTTAATATATGGATTCGATCTCTAACAGGTTACAGAAAATTAATGTAAATTATCTGGAAATTGTACTTAAAGAATAAAAATGTATAGTAGTTTTTGTTGTACACTAATCATTTGAGTCTAGATATACAACGGTTAGTAATCTCTATCAATGTGCTGGAAGGTGCATTGTTTTGCAAAATTTCGACCTAAATCTCTGATTTCCATTATGTTGTATTTTTGAATCCTGTGCACACTGTTAAATCAGACGCTGCGAAACTTGCATCTTGAACGGCTTATTCTCAGGGACGTACCTAAACTCTAATAATGTTGATCCATTTTCCCTATAAATCATCTGTTGTATAAAAAAAGCATTCTGCTGTCTTTTGTCTTTGTAATTGAGGGTTGAGTCGACAGTCATTAGGAGGTGTAGTATAAGTTCAATTGAAGCTGTATTTTTCGCTACGTTTGTTCATTCCGTTGACATTTCGAGATGGTTTGATTATGCTTCATTATATCATATTTTTAGTGAAATTTATCATTGGAAAAATCTAAATTTTTAAATGTAAGGGTATTTCACTTATTAGTCCACCTATTCAGTTATTCTCAACAATATAAATGAAGAATCAATGCAATATATTTCGATCAACTCGGGAGCTAAATGTATGTGTCTGTGTGTACAAAGTTAGGGGGCAAAGGAGATACATCTTCAAATGAAAACTCGTTATTTCTATAAGTGTTTTCGCCAATTTTCTGTCAATTAATTTTGAGGGAAAAATATATGATTGACCATTTATTCATACCTTTTCTATTTTTTCTTTGTTCATTGTATATATCTAATTTTTAAATTTCACTCGATATTAAATTTGATAAGCATCATTCTGTGTCCTCAGGTAGAAAATTCTGTTGTCTCTTTTTATATATATATTTAAGTTCATTTTTTTAAGACAACGTCTAATAACATTTTATTTTATAAAAAAAATAATTTACATTCATGTGAAGTATATCTGAAATTTTCTTAAAGTAATACACGTGTCCATGGAGTCGTAAATCAGCCACGCTGTTGTATATTTGCTTGTGTCCGTACTTTGATAGTAGTAATAATATCAAATGATTGAATTAATTTCGTCATTTCTTTCTTGACTTGTCTTCTTTTGTTAACGCTGATTTTTTAGTTTGTTGAAGTGATTAATATGGATTGTGTTCAACATAATATATATATATATATATAACATTTTGCTTGTGATTTTTTAGGGTCTTCCTATTTCATGGCAGATGCTTTTAACAGCATCAAATATATCACGAACAGAACAAGAAAAGAATCCAGAAATCCTTCTTGGCGTACTACAATGTTTTGATGAATCGGCTAAACAGAAAGATAAATATATGACAAATGTGTCTGTCATTACAAGTATGTTATTTCATTTTTTTATGTTTAAATTTGAGGTCTAAAAGAAAATAGTTGCACAAATTTCGGCACATTCATTATTTCCTACACGTGACCAATTTAATGGCCATGTAAACAACTGGTCATCGACAAAAAAATACGTCTTTGTTGTCTTACCACAGTAAATTGTCTGTCAATAAGTTGTTTATTGGTATATGGGTTTGTAGAGAGCTTTTGCTCTCCATAGATCACATCACGGACTGATCTTAGACTGTCATCGAGAACCAGGAATCACCGGGAAGTTGTTCCGTCGTGGTGTGGGGTTTTTATTCACGACCCCACTGGTAATTGCTTTTGCTGAGAGCACTAAACCTTTAGACTATTGAGTCGGCATCCGATGATTCTTGTTTTTAACTTTCATCTATCCCCGATATTGTACTGCCATCTTTCATTGCCTATGGACCGAAATTCGTGGATTCGATCCTTGATAGCGCTGTGAATGCGCAATACTGAGGGGCCCCATTCTGGGACAAAACACCCATCCACTACTTCCTGGTTTCAGTGGTGGTCTAACCAAGATCAGTCCGTGATGTAATCTACCTAAGTGGTTTATTGTTAATGCCAAATTAGAAATTATCCCAAGTTTTTCCTCACACACTTTAATAACCAAAATGTTTTAATAAAAAATACATCACATTTAAATTAATGGTAAAAGATTTTGTGTTCTTTATAAAAACCGATTCAACCATATAGAAAATCCTAATACTACTATGAAATCTAATCAATGCTGAGCTGAACGGTTTTGCTTAGCAATAAATAATGATGTGATCCTATCCATGAGAAAGAAAATTTTATACATTAGTGTGAAGTCTATTTTGTTTTGACGCTTCTATTCAGCTAATAAGAGACTAAAAGTGACTAGTCCAAGGTTTGAATAGCTACACACTTTTTCTCAATTTGTACGATCAAACGCTGCTTATCATACATATTCGACTGATAAGTGAAATCACAGAAGTGTATACACCACCTAATTACGAATTTATCATAAGTTCAACAAAGGATCATTCATACCGTAATATTTATTACTTCTTCAGGTACCATTCACTTCGTACTACTGTTTGTTCATTCTGTTGTCCCATCTCATATTAAGTAATTGTTTTTAAAATTTAGATTCCTCTGGTTCCGTTGAATCGATGAATTCCAACTCCCGCTCCTGCTCAGTTTCCTCTCAAAGTATGCCAACTGCACCAGGTCATTGTGACATCAGCTATTTACATTCGGGTTCCTATCCATCTGCCGCATTTAATTGTACGACATCTGCATCTGCACCTATTTCAGCGGAAGAAAATAACTTAATTATGTCAATGGCTGAAACTAGTTTAACAGGAATGACAATCATTCCCAGTGCTTTACCGGCAACTACTCACTCTTGTGCGGGTAGCAATAGCAGCGGTCGTGGTAGCAGTTGTACCACTAACAGTGGGAGTGTTGGTTGTCGTGGTGTAAGTGGTTGTGTTCCAAATGGTTTGAGCGCTGCAAGCTTAGTAGAACTAACTTCTAATCACACTCATGGGTGTCCTTCAGGGTCTGGAAGGAGAACAAGCACAGGAGGTGCTGTATTTTTGGGTGGTATTAGTCCAACCCGTACATTTGGTGGACGTGCAAGTGGTTCGACAATTCCTGAAATGTCTCCAGCACTTGGGAATCATAGAAGCACTAACAATACAGGAGACATCGCTCGTTCTGGGCCAGACTCTATGATATCAGCGAATTCAGGAACCCTTACAAATGGACAACTTCTCAATCATAGCCGTCATGCTAGAGATACCAATTTAGTTGGTGAGAATCATAATGGTCATTCAACTGTGTCTGTTCCTGCTCTTCCAATTACATATGATGTTAGTCTTGGTGAACTTAGCAGCAGTCGGTAAGCTATTTAAGTGGTATTTCATACTCCAATTACCGTTTGATGGATTTTTAATTAATGGTCATATACTCCATGTGTTGATCTGGTTTGTCAATAAAATAATTTGAGGAGTAAACGAAATGTTTAAAATTATATAGTTTGCTACAAAAGAAACGTTTCTTCAATTTGGAATGTTTTAAATACAAAATAGTTTATTTAGGTAACAAGTTTGATAGCATAACATAAAATTTGTATAAACTTTGAATTTTGACCAATTAGTTCATTACTGAGTGTTAATCTCAGAAATCACTAAAGTAAAACATTTACTACTCATCTGTCCGTTAGTTCTGTTTTTTGGAACCAGTTGTTATATGTATTAATCTCCCTAAAAATGTCACGTCATTGGCAAGGTTCTAATTAACAGTTTTTCTTTTCAAATATTTTGTTTTATCATTTTACAGTAGCAGCGGTTGCTCACTATCTTGTTCGGGCGCTAGCGGAAGTGTCAGTATTTCTGGTTTAGCAAGTTCAGCTAGTATGGTTGGACATTTATTTGGCGGTATAAATAGTAATGAGAACAGTCCTACAAGTATTCTTCCGCCTAGTATGTTACCATCTCAATCACAGTTACCATATAACAACTGTTGTTCATTTGTCTCCTATCCACCACCATCATCACCACCGCCTGTTCCACCTCATGCAACTACTGTCGTATTAAGAAATTTAGATTTTTCTGAAAGTAGTACAAATAATTGTGAAATTAGTAGTGTTAAAGAAGAAGGTACTCTACGACATACATCTCCATTTCAAAATACAATCCCTGAATCATCTACATGTTTACCATTTCAAGGAGATCGATCAGTTCCTGAATCTTGTATAATGGTCGGAGAATCTTCCGATGAAGAAGAAGAGGATGAGGATATTGATGATGAAGATCACGAACAAGAAGAGTACGACGAAGAAGAAGAAGGTGAGGAGTTAGGTGAAGATGAAGAAGAAAGCGAGAATGAACAAAGTGAACTGAGCAATAATGAAATAACTACATCTCAGGCTACTGTTGAATGGATGACAAGCAGTGGAACTTGTAGTAATCTACCTACTCCAATGACTATGTCCAAGGTATACTTAATCGCGAATAAATTGTACATTTTCTAAAGCTTACATAAATAAATAAATAAATATATCGTGCAGGTAGTAAAGTTTATTATTTTTCTTTCCAGGGATATGGCGTGTCTTGTAAGACTGAACCATTCTGCACCACCATAGGGGCAAAATGAAACTGAATGTCTTGTTCTCATAACATTGCTTATTAAACATACTTTGCATTATTTTTTACATTAATTTTAACCTCTTAAATGATGAGATTCACAAATTTAAAATCTTAATATATATGAATTCTCCAACATTCATATCCAGCTTCTATGTTCTACGTATAAAATCTTACAGTTATATCATATTATTTGACCATAGGTAAAAAGAATTTTATGATATTTATTAAATAATCGGGTAAATAGATAAACTCTTATCATATGACATTTTATTGGTAATTCGAGTCTTCTTTATACTTTTTAACCATTACAAAATGTATTGCAGGGATCTGAAAATGGTGTTACCAGTGAAGCTTTTGATAATCGGAATGGTGTACTTGCTTCAAACAAAACAACTTCATCGACAAATAGTGAGAATATACCGAATTCGGTCAGTATTGGTAAGTAGATTGAGTGAATTTCAGTATGATCTGTTATCAAATTTGCCCCTTCCAAATCGATGGCAGTAATAAAATATGTGTTTTCATGCGTAGGTTTTAGTTACTATCTTGATTCACAATTACTAACCCCTCCCAAAACGTACTTATATACCTGTTTTGAAGGTTTCGCCAAGTGTCTTTAGATTTAGAGAAAACAAATTATTCACATTGTAGTCTCTCAAATCATAATATGCTAACTATAATTGCATTTTCCTATGTGTTTATATTAACCCATGAATCTGCTTATTCCTCATAGGTAAAGATAGTGGGACGTCGAAGATCATCCAGTCATCAACCTCTGATAAAAATGTTCCGCCAGCTGTTCCAGTCAAACCACAGGGTTTAACACATGTGTTTCGCACACAACAACAAACTAAAATAAACCAATCTCCTCATTTCTTCCCACATCAACCGCTTGCTAATAAAATAGATTCCAGTAATACTGCTACGATTGCAACAACAACTACCACTTCTGCTGCTGCCGCCGTCGCTACTGAAGACGTAGCCAAATCGACTACACCTAATGCACCTAGGCGTCGTACTGGTAATCATCGATTAACAGATCAGCAGGTACACGATAAATTAAGAGCTATCGTAAGCAAAGGTGATCCATATAAAAAATATCGTATGGTAGATAAAATTGGTCAAGGGTAAGTTTTTTTCAACAAAAAACCTATTTCTTGTCATTTCAAGTTTTCGTTTTCTTAGAGTAGAACAGCTATTAGTTTTTTGCTTAGTTCTAAAACTGTAGGTTTGTTTAGGTCTTATCGCAACTTGAAGGCTGTTTCAATAATAATAAGAATAGGACAGTAGATCCAAATTACTAAACAGCAACAACAACAACAACCATTTGATGAACCATAAACTGTCTTTATTATGTCTGAATTATTGATACTACCGTATCGCCCGAACCCTTTTGAGTTGAGTGCTTAATTCACTTAATAATCAGATAGTTATACCGTTATAATATCAATCTACTTAAATTCTACTATACTCTCACTTATGGATAAATAATTATAATTAGAGATTCCGATGAATAAATATGGGCAGTTTGCGCGATCCTACCACATTCGCTGCTATCAATAAAAGCTTTTAAAAACTAAATTTTGTGATTATTTAGAATCAATGGATTATGTCTAGGAGTGGAATGCAAAACACTTGTGTCGTCCTACTTGGGAACTCTCCTGGGTTTCACTACTAACCACAACCCATCTATTCTGAATAACATGTGTCATAATGGATATACCAAAGTAATCCACATAAATGTATATGTACCAACAAAACGGATCAAAGTTCCGTCTCGAATATTAACAACGAGATAACTCAATCCTTTACTAATAATGATATAAGTTTTAAGATTATTTGTACTTTTAGAGTAATATACCTCCAAAATAAAAAGTTCATTGAATTGCACCGTCTTACACTACCGTAGAGAGTAGTTGAAATACGAATTTCATGCCCTACTCTATTTTAGGACCCCTGGTTGGGGTCCGCGTGACTATTAGCTACGTGATTTACCATTTTGATTTATTAATTATGAGATTCATGCAGGGCTATTTTCTTTACTATATTTAATACGTATGAGCCTGAGGTTGGGGAAAAATACATGTAGTTGGAAGTACATTTTTCAGATGATCATTTTAATCTTACCTTTATTCACTACAGTTCAGATTATCTCTTGTGTGTGTAAGCATTGTTAGTTTCATGTTTTCAAATTCTAAATAATCTGTCTCTCTGATATCATAATTGATTTTTTTCTTTGCCTTCACTTAGTCTTTTCTACGAATTTCGATACTGTAACTAGTTCTAATAATCAGGGATTTGTCCCGAAATAATTTTATCTCGTTGTGGTAATATGTTTTAACGACTTAAATCAATGTACATGTGTATAAGGATCTACTTTCCGTATGATTGACTAATATTATGAAATAGTTATTATATTCTTACTTGACGTAGTGTGTATGTCATTAAATTTACAATTTCACTTTACATGGTGGATATGTCATAAAGCACCGATTACTATCTCATTTCTATTGTTTTTTCTTGAAAAAAAGCATCGTTTTATTGTTTTTTCAGGGCATCTGGTGTGGTATATAGTGGATATGAGATTGCTACTGGCAGTCTAGTGGCTATTAAACAAATGAATTTAGCTCAACAGCCTAAAAAAGAACTAATCATTAATGAAATTTTGGTTATGAAGGCTAATCGTCAAGCAAATATTGTAAATTATCTAGACAGTTATTTAGTGTCCACTTCAGTCTCCACCAATATGGATCATCATCAGCAGTACATGAACGGTTCAAATCACAAGTACCAACAATCAACTCAAAAGAATGATAGCCTCAATTCATCAACAATTAGTTCAGGGAATTCATCTAAAGGTGAAGAACTATGGGTTGTCATGGAGTATTTAGATGGTGGCTCACTGACCGATGTTGTCACCGAGACGTGTATGGAAGAAGGACATATTGCTTCAATATGCCGAGAGGTAAGCTTATGAAAGGAAAATATCAGCTTGTTAAAATTGATTTCGTTATTACCATTATAATTACTACAAAACCGTTGGCGAACTACTTAACAATTCAAACAGTTGTGGATGTAAATCGTTTACAGCTAAATTACTTAATTACCTCAAGAATAGCTTAGTGTCTATGACTTGTCTAATTACACGTCCGACCAACATTATTAACCTTGAGTCAACAGCTAGGTCCCTGTTAGTCTACTCTTTGCTAGCTCCTTTTTATGCCCATCCTTTGAATTCAAGATTCAGCAACCAGCTTCTACTACAATTTCAGACAGACGTGGGTTATATATAAACAGGACTGCATCACATAAAATAAAAAACAACAATTATACACGGACAAGTCAAAAAGTCTCTGTGATTAGCGTAGACTGTAAATAATAAACTGGCAGTAGTTTATGGGTTAACCGAAAGCTTATGATAAACGGAACACACGTATATAGCAATTTGTTACTCCATAAATTATACAACAAAGCTATAATACATGACAGTCCGAAAAACCGGTCCCAACATTTACAATATCCGTTCGGTTGTGGAATTATGCTTGTAAACAACTCTGATCAGTAGGTGTAAATTTTTCTGAAAGCTAAAATAAGCCAGCTGTTCAATTCAGATGTGTGCAAAATTCTAGAATGATATTTTAATAGAAAGCTATTCTGTACTGTTGAAATAGTTTCATAATATTATTTCAAGATTTTCAAGGCTGAGTTCAGGAAATTTGTGGTTGGTAAATTATTCACATTATCAACTGGCATGATAGAAGATAGTGCAGAACCCAAAGAACGGATGCACTGTTTGAATTTGTTAAACTTTTCAATGACAAATGTGTACAGAGGTAGGTTCGTAGTGAACAACAGATAGGCAACAATTTACGTACATAAAATGTGCGTAGATTTTTTCCCCAGGGTTGAATACATATATTTTTCAGTTTAATCGATATACTTATAACTGCATTTATTTATGTCCTTATGTAAATGTTTTTATATACCCTTTCCGATAAGCTGTCTTGTCGTTTTTGTCTGTCTATTCCTCATTTTGTCCTAAATAATAGCAAATGTCTCTTTGCTCTCTCTCCCCTCACTTTTTTGACTTCAGTTTTAAGTTTTTGTTACCGTATCTATTGCTTACCTATCCAATCCATGTTTTAGTCTTACTACTCTCTTCTGGCTAAGTGTGTATTTATGGACATATTGCCTTAAGGCCACTATACATTCGTTACTTCCAGCTTGCAATGTGTCAGTGAATATATCGGATAAAATATGTCCTTAGTGTTCTTTTCTGACCTTTTACTTTTCCTTCTACAAAACCAATGCATTATGAGCAGAGTAACAAAGTTGGGTTCCTGCCATCCTAACTGTAACTTACCAAAGCAGTTCCGATAAACTTTTCGATGATGGACTTCAATATTTATGAGAATTACTGACTACAATAAAAATTAACAGTAGGTGTATATGGATAACTCAGTCTCTATTGCCAACAGTTATCGATTTAGTTTTCTGTCAGATAATAAGTTTCAGCTATAACTGACAGTGTTTTATTCTCAAATTTAACAGATTGATCCATTACTGATTCATATATATGTTCAAAAATTGTTTTGTTTCCTTGCCTGTTAAATATATTTGGAAATCTTTATCTCACATTTGACATGAGACAAAGTAGCAATCATATTCTTTGCTGTTCCAACCAATGTTTAAATAAATCAATGAGTTCATTTCATCCATCGTTCTTTCCTTCAAATTTATTCAACGTTGTTTCATCTATATTTGTCTTAAAAACAAACGGAAATTCTATACCGATATAAGGCAACATATTTACTTGAAGTTGTATGAAAGGAGGCATTTGAATATATACTTTTCCTACAACTTTGACAACGGAAAAAATAATGGGAGAAAAAAATCAATTGGTATCACATCCGAGTCTTGGGATTTACTGTGTTTGATTTGATCTTTATCAATGGATATATGTATCTACATCGTTTCCATAGTTAGGTTGATATAACTAAGTAATTTGTTTCAGTACTAACTTGTGTACTAGTCAGTGTCATACCTATTTTATGCGGTATGGGGTTTTGGAGATTGTTGAATTTCATTGGAATCATGAACTGATATAAGTTAGATCACCATCGAAAACCCGGAAGCACTGGATTACCGTTTCATCCTAGTATGGGACAATGGAAGATGGCCACTCAGTGTCGTGAATCGGTTGTGATTAGACATTAACACCGTGGTCTGGAGGTCAAGCGTAAGCGCATGAAACCGAAGGTCCTAGGTTCGATTCTCACGTGCAGGATCATGGACACGCATTGTTGAGGAGTCCCATGCTGAGACGAAACGGTCATCCAGTGCTCCCAGGTTTTCAATGGTTGTCTTACTTACCTAGATCGGCTCATGTTTTACAAAAGTTAGGAAGAATGCTTACATTTCTTGCCTGAAATAGAATCAGTTTCTAAACAATCTCATAGAATGATGAAATTCAGCTGCTTAAACCACAAGAAAGCTACTATTACTAAACTGGTGTTAGGTCGTGGTCAGAAGTCTCATTGTATATATTTTGATCTGAGCAACCAACCGAGTTACATGTGTCAAGCCTTCACATGTTGACCATATATTTATTAAATTAACTATAGCATTTCGTGTTTACATACATCTTGGTTTTGTTGCCTTCTACATTGTAAAACAATAGTAACATCACTTACAGACGGCGTATATTCACGTCACATATAGTCTTGATGACCATAATAACATTACTTAAAGTACCATGTAAGTATGCATGTATGTATTGTATTGTTAGTGAATGTTTTCAATTTAATTTTTTAAAATAGGATTTTAAAAAAATGTAAAATGGGATGTAATTGCTTTTGGAGATAGCTACGAGTATGAAAACACTGAATACTAGCCGACTGTAGACTGATGTCTTAAAATGATTTCAGTGTATTTACCAATGCACATCCTATCCCATATGTGTGTGTTCGCATATGCTTAACCTTCGTATTTTGTACCAATCACTCTTTTCCTAATATAAGTTAGTTGTTGAAATCCAGTGCACGGTATTTTTGTTATTATTTTATCCTAAATGACAAAATGTTTTCTTTACTCTGTCATCTTCTTTTGTTCAAAAGTAATTTGATAAACGCAAATGATAATTACTATCAATTCGAGCCTATTGGATGTTTGCGAATATTCACCAAAGATGCGAGGTGGGGAGGATAGTAAATCATGATCACCTAAAAGACGTTTGATATTTAAAATGATTTATTGTGTTTTCTTTATAAGTCAAATTAGTCAACACAAATTATTTCCTTACAGTACATCACTTGTCATGAGAGTAACTAAATAATTCCAATCACCAACCCTATGTGAAGTGTTACCGTATAATGTACATTTTAACTTTTGCTTATTATATTATCCTTGATAGATACTACATGCCCTTGAATTTCTTCACGCGAATCGCGTCATTCATCGTGATATCAAATCAGACAATATTCTTCTTGGAATGGATGGATCTGTAAAACTGACAGACTTTGGCTTTTGTGCACAATTAAGCAATGATGGAACTAAACGTTCAACTATGGTTGGCACACCGTATTGGATGGCACCAGAAGTTGTTTTACGTAAACAATACGGTCCAAAGGTGGATATATGGTCATTAGGAATTATGGCCATTGAAATG
Organism: Schistosoma mansoni; assembly: GCF_000237925.1. NCBI lineage: Eukaryota > Metazoa > Platyhelminthes > Trematoda > Strigeidida > Schistosomatidae > Schistosoma > Schistosoma mansoni. Next base: position 12,972,915 of record NC_031495.1, read on the forward strand.
GTAGATGGTGAACCACCCTATCTAAATGAAAATCCCGTTCGAGTAAGAATATATTGTATCATGTATATATAAATACAGTCACTTGTATGTATGATGTACACATATATATCAGTTCGGAATTACTCATTCAATTGTCTCATAGTTATCTAGTATCATTTACAATAATTCCCTTGTAAATTCCCCACAAATATTCATGTAATACAACTACTCATAATAATTATCAAGCCTGTGTCAATAAAAACTAAACTTGAAAGGATTTCGTTAGTGTGAATGAACATGTAAAAAGATAAGCCAATCAAGATCCTTATTGTCCCATGGTTTTGTCATCTGTAGTAATTTTTAAAGACATTAGATTATTCGGTCGTTAAAAACGTCACCAGAGAATCATGTTGAGCCATAAGTCGGTACAAATATTCATTCTACAGTACCACCCTTTCTTATGGTAGTCTCAGTCCTTCTGAATAGTCCTCAGTACATATGCAGCTTTAATTTAGAATAAAACTGAATAGTTTACATTTTTTAAGTGTTCTATCGATACAGCTGACAAGTACTAGACCTAACAGTCAGATCTTGATTAATTGGAGAATGAGTAACCTGCAAACTAATTTCCTCCAATCAACTCTGACATTTTGTCATGTTTATTTTGTGTTTGTAGTCTGTGTATAAACAAGTAATTGTATAACATAAAAAAGCCTATTCTTCTAGTTAATGGCGATTTTAAATCATACATAGGTTTCGTCAATGATATAATCTCACGACCAGTTATCAATCGACCACATTTCATAACATTCCTTTTCTGTCTATCAATCGACATTCTTCCTTTCGTTTTACCAACTAGAAATTCGTCCATAATATCACCCAAAAAGTCTTCATAATATTCATCATTCAGTATTAAACATATACTGTTTATACATTGTATTGCAACGGTTTGTTCAATAGTTATCATTGATTTCCACATTCTTTTGTTTTTCTTTTACATCAATCGTATTTTAGGCATTGTATCTTATCGCTACCAATGGTAAACCGGAAATTAAAGAACGTGATCGTTTATCAAGCACATTTCTTAATTTCCTTGATCGTTGCCTAGAAGTAGATGTAGAACAAAGAGCCACGGCTATTGAATTATTACAAGTTAGTCATTTTTAATTTATATATATATAACACCATCAATGAATACCGCTCTCTTAATCTTGTATTTTCGTTGTAAACGACAGATATTACCGCAAATCCCAGGTTGCTCAAAGAATCATTCAGCACAATAGGACGATAATCCTTCACTTTATTGAATAAATTATGTGCTCGTTATTTCTCATGCTGATAATCTCTCTGTGTATCCTGATATTACCTACCACAATACTTGAGAAAAACACATTAGTTTTGTCCATTTTTAATATAAATTTCTCATATTTTAACACATTGATAACTTCTTTTGTTTTGAAGACATATTCCTTTATAATTGTGTTTTCTTGTTTTTCATCTCCTTTCACAGCATCCATTCATATGCCGATGTTCCAAACCATTGAGTTCATTGATTCCGCTGATCAATTTAGCCAGAGAACAGAAATAATCCAACCCTCAAATCCCAATCTTCAATATAGAATAAAGAAAACCAATTAATTTTTGTATATTGTTTCTTAAAAAATTTCTTTTCCTCATATCTGTTTATTCTGTAATCACAATTCATTATTACTCTCTATACATGCATATAATAGTAACAACAATGATTTATATTATATAAAACATGTACCTTTAAAAAGTAGTAATAATAATAATATTCATAGACTCTGGCTATCAATAATGCTAATGATGAAATCCAATTTACTCATTTAGGTTCTGTTCACATTTAAATATTCACCTTTCAATTATTGTATTACATTTAAAATTATAGTAATTTTTCCTCTTCTGTTTCCTTCTCTCTTTTTTAACACTCACACACACACAAATAGTACAGCCATTCACTAGATTGTACATTACAGTATTTAATCATAATACTCATTATGTTTGTTTTATTATTATTAAAGTTAATGCCGCTTACTCGTGTTTGTTGTTATTGTTTTTTAAGCTTTCGCATTCACTTTTTCTTTCTATTATAATATCAATTTGTTTATAAATCAAATTAGCAACAAGTGTAATATAATAATAATCGTAATAATAATAATACTACACTTAGGAATCACAATGAATTACATAATAATTTCATTTTTGATTAATAAATCATTCAATTGAATTAATGTGAACATTCATAAACATCCATTGATCTTTATTCTTTCTTCTTAAATTTTACAGTTATATATGTATTCAGTGAGGGTTTTAAAACACAACTAATCACTGTCTTTATACTCACTCACTCACTCACTCGCTATTCATCTTCTCGTTAGTTGTCAAGTCTGATTTTTATTGCTCACATTATTAGACAAATAATGGTTCTTTTTTTCTTTCATTTTCCGCCAAATATGTTTATATACATGATTTTGTAGGGTGTTACATTTCGAGTATGTTTTTTTATTGCTTATTCTCAATTTCATTTGTACACAATAGATCTGATTTGTCTGGGTTGACTGGCCAGAAAAAAAAATGAGAAAAGAACATTTTGAAAAGCAAACACTAGGTTATGAATACTTAAGCGCCTTTTTTTCTCTTCCAGTAACAATAGTATGTTTCATTTAGAATTATTTTTCACTGATTAAACTGGAATGAAGAATATACTTCTACATGCAACAATTAGTCAGTAAGAATTATCTTGTTACATTGATTATATATGTGTTAGTGTATGTTAATATTTACGCGTTATGCTGTGTCCAAACCTTCATACATGCATACTTTATTCTCATAATTTACCATTCCGAGTATCTCACTGATTTTCAAGGGATATTTATCATGCATACAGTGAATGATTAAAAACAAACAAACAACTGATTTACTGCTAATGATTTATCTTCAAAGTTATCTGCATTTTTATTGTGTACATTTGCGTGCATGTGTCTGTGTATTGCCCTTGTCTATTGTATACTCTTAAACATTTACGTTACTCCATAAACATGTTGTTTTCATCAATTTTCTCCTTTTTTATGTTGATTTATTCCAGGATAGTTATTAAGCCTATTTGAATATGGTCAATGTACTCCATGTGTGTATATGGAGTGTTTCATTATTTGTTACGCAACCACTTAATTATAAATAATCTCGTTTCCCGGTTTAGCTATTTATATTTAATTAACTACTCAAGTGGATTGGAGGTGTGAGTGTATATCGTTAACACCTGTACCATCAGCAAACCTAGTCTTAATGAATTAATGCAAAGAAAGTAGTTATATTCACCGTTCTCAAATTCTTTTAACTCTTATCTTCTGTCATAATGAATGAGACAATAAACAGTTGAATAAGAATTTATCTTCTTAAAAATCATCGGCGTCATAGTTCTGGTCAATTACTATTATCATTCACATCATCATTATTTGTAAAATCAGTCACTTAACACTGTTGCATTGAAAGCTTACCTTTAATTGTGTTCCTACCTGTTTTTTTTCCATCCGTCTACACTTGCTCATTTTCATTATAAACATCTATATGTATTGTTGACATACAGAGAATCTTTGTATTGTTTTGTCATAATTCTTCATAATAAAGCTTATGCTGCCTTCTTTTCATTTCGTTTTTTTGCACGCTTGCTTTATTATGTCGCTGTATACACCGCAGTATCTTCTCCATATAAATAATACATTTGATTATTACAATCCTTTATACTAAGTTTTGTTCTATGTACTTTCTTTTTGCCTTACTTATTCTGCTTTGGTTAATATAATGGTTATTGTTGCTTGAATACGTGTATTTGTTGCCGATAAGCTCACGAAATGTTTTTCCTCCTTTCTTTTACTATTCATTCTCGGACCCATCATTCTACATCTGTACATGTGTGTGTTGGCATGTGTCACATTCTATTTCATATTGGCGATAGTAGTAGTAATGATTGTTTTTATTTTTTAACTTAGATTTCTTTATTTTTTGGGAGGGAGAGAGATTATCAATAACTAGTCGCTTTTCATTATGCATCATTGTACACTTCTTTCTACCATGTACTTATTTACTTGTTTCAACTGAAGGTCGTTGTTTTCTGCTGCGAGTGTTGTCACTACATCGTTTACCTACTACCAAGTGTAAGTATTAGACACTGACAGCTTCTACTTTGTAATGGTGTTTTTTATTTTTTTTCTTCAATTTACCATTTGTTGTTTACTCTTCGAAATGACACACATTATATCTACAAAATACCTTTTTAAGAAACTTACTGGTATTGTTTTATTTTTAGCCTTAATTATCCATGAATACACATGTTTTTTCACAGGCAAAAAATGAATTTATGCCACCAGTTTTTTAATTAAACGAGATTCATTCAGTGTTATGTGGAAAAGACCTTAATAATAAATCAATTTAGTAATGATTGTATCCATGGCATAAATAATAGTGAAAGTATTTACGTAAAAAGTGTACTAACGAAGTTCATCACCCTTATATAACCTCTCTATTAGAACACTACTGGCCGAGTTAGGGCTTATGAGGAAACTAAAATGGTGATCGTCAGGATTATCCACTCTCTCCAATTTTATTTAACCTTGTGATAGACATCCCTTCAAAGATGACGCTCTCATCATCTGATGTCTCAGTGGTTGATCTCCCAGGAGATTCACTTGTTGACTTCGATTACGTTAGCAACGTCGTTCTTTTTGGTGGCGTGCTGACAAAATCCAGAACCTCGTGACCACCTTAAATAACAATCTAACCACGTCTGAGATACGATTCTCACTTTATGTACAGAATGTTACTTCAGAACTGATCTGCATCAACACCTGAACCAATGTTAGGGAGTCACTTAAATCGCCTCGACCGCTTCATGTATCTGGAAAGTCATCAACCCTAATGAGTTTCTGTTCGACAAAATCTCAGCACGGATTGAGAAAGTTCGGCTGGCTTGTAGTATAAGTGAAATTTCCATCTGCCAACCAAATGAGTTTGCAAAACAGTTCACTCCCTCCTACTCTAAAGCTGTGAAACATGGATATTAAGAATATAGGATCTATGTAAGTTACCAGTATTTGATTATAAATGTCTTCAAAGGATCGCTCTTTCACTTTGTGACGACAGAGTGAATAATTTTGAGGTTTGGAATATAGTACCAGATAAAGATGGCAAGTCGGTTAGTGAGATAGTAAGCTTTCATCGATTAAAGTGGTGGGTGAGGACAGATTAGTATACCTAGCTACCTACCTCGTTGGGTGCTGTTTGTCGGAAAATAGTCAGCTGTTGATTAAACTAGGACTTATCATAAGGCATGAAGTCATCATTTGATGATTACATTAACTTAAGGAATAATAAAATGAGTCGATACCATTTGTCTGTAATTCTAACTGGTCAGTACATTACGCCGGAATATTGATATGTGGTTGAAACCGATATATCATTTGTATCAAGTGGGCAATTGCTATTCAGGAAATAGTAAAATTTACTTTAGTCTATGTTGTTTGTAATCGATTCTGTCATATACACCTACATATAGAATCCTTTAATCCAATCTGATCACAGTATGATGTATGTATATATGTGAATGTGCGAAATCAGAATATTTCAACTTTTTATGTACTTGAATTGATAAAAAAACATACTGTCTTTATTGTAATAATACGACCTAGAGAAATCTTATTCTAATTTCCCAAACCAGGCTTTTAAAAAAAAAGTAGGAGTTCCGACAAACAATGTAATTTTTCATCTTGAATGGAACATTGATAATCAAGATTTAAAAGAAAGTTCATGTTCTACACACTTACTACTTAAACATTTTATTCGTAGTGTTATGAATAATAGATGTTCTTCAAGCAATGTATGTTTTATATTATAAGGGTAAAGAGAAGAGATTAGTTGTTTCATTTATATGCTTGACTATGTTGCATTATTATTCTCTACTGTGAATGAAAATCATAAAACAGATAAATCAACATTGTGTTAATTAATTGACTCTAAAAACTTCAAATTTAATTCGTAAATACTTTATTTTACAAAATTCGGTAAACAATAATTTCACTTCTGTCAATACATTTCCCATTTGCAATGACACACTTATTCTGTTTCCACCTTTTAAGACATCCTTCAAGGTTAGATTCTCCAAATAGCTTGTAATTTCAAAACTCCTCAATAGTAAACAATCAATGCATCACATGAAGTTTTACCAAAAATCATAAGGTTTCTTAATGAGCACAACACTGAGTTGAAAACTAGTATTTCACATTGTCACCTTCAGTCAAATTATGGTTACATTATAATCTTTAACCAATTATATGAGTGTAATGTATGATCGCATTTCCTGTTTAGGTAAATTTTATATTGTCAAATCTTCCCATAATTGAAACCTAGGAAAATTCACGTCAAAGTTAATCATCAGTGAGGATATGTTTATGACTAACCGAGATCTTATGTTAATATATATTTTCACAGGTGAAATCATGGATCAATCTCAGTTAAACAATTACTGAAAACCTAGTAGAACTGAATAGTGATTCAGTCCTAGAATGGGACTAATCAACAGTGCCCAGCCACAACTTGAAACGCGAGAATGGAACTCAGGACCTTCAGTCTAACACTCAAGGTCATGAATTGGTTGAAGTTAGCTATGAACACTGTCAGATGCCGGCTCGCTGGTCTATGGGTTAAGCGTTCACACGAGCCACCAAAAGTCCTGGTTTCGATTCCCGCATTCAGGGTCATGAATGAGTACTGTTGAGGAGTCTCACACCAGGACAATACGGCCGTCCAGTGCTTCTAGATCTTCATTTGTTATTTAACTAAGATCAGTTCATAATTTCAGCCATAAAAATACCACAATCATTTATTAAAATATATAATGACATTTTAATGTGCATCATAAACACCCATCATTCTGTATAAGAAGAAATTTGTAATGAATATTGTGGTGAAGATAGTGACCAACTATTTGTTAATTAATTGCTGAAATATTTTTTTCTATACTTTATTATTTCATGCGATTAGATAAATATAGTCACTATTTTAATTATTTCTTTTCTTTTACGCAACTCTTCATATATACATCATACCTAAATATTAATAATTAATCGCTGTTACTATCTTTTTTAATGTTTCTATCATTATTATTATTACTAAGATCCTTCAGAAAATAACAATTAACATCATTAAGTTACATCTCTAACTTTTAACCTACTTGAATAAGTTCACTAACGATGATGATCATCTCTTTGACTTTAGCAAAACAGTGAAAGAAAGGTGTTAAAATATCATTCGTAATAATATTAACAATTAGTGTAATACATTTTGTTTTAATTCACTAAACCTAATTAGGTTTCATAGAATAAAAAGAATGTGGCTAGCAATAGAATCTAGGACCAGTGTTTATTCTCTTTGAGATTCATCAGTTGAATATTCCAGTGTTGGTATTCACACCGGGACCCTAATCCAGTATCTTTTTCTTTAAGCGCTCAATGCATTATGCAATTGAGATACTGAATAATTGATAGCCACCAACTCGAATTCTTTCTAGTTAGTTTCATTTTCGGAGCTTTTTGGGTATGAGCTAGTATATGGGTGAGCATTTTCTGGTTTTCTACATAAGTTCATTTTCATTAAACAAACATTTAAGACTGGAGAAATATTGTTTAACGCATAGAAGTATTCATTTCCTTGCTTGTTCCGAAATTGCTGTGGAAAACTATAAACTGTAAATATAGTTCAAATGAGAGTGGCATAGATGTCCACCAGTAGGTGATCACGTGTTATATCAGATTGACTAATTTTAAAATATTGTGAAACTTTAGATCCTCAGTGAATAAAATCGTGTTTACTGTAAGACCTGAATATTCTGACTTCAAAGTCATTCGTTATGGATATGAATTGCTGAGGGACTGCTATCCGTTACAAAACAACTTTTATATACGTCCTGGTACTTACCCAATGCTCATAATATAATAAAAAGTGATTAGACTATGAAGCCTCTTGTCTTATTCAACGAAGTAATATCCTGTAGTATTACATAACGAAATGAAAACTAATAAAAACTGGAAATCAACAGACATCTGTTTCTTCTTAGTATGAGACTCCACAGGATTGTGTATTCATGATCCCTCCAAGAACTGAACTCGGAATATCCAAGCCTCGGTGATGGCGCTTCACCCACATACCTTCACAGTACTCTATATTTAGAAAATCATCATGTTTTTATTAGTAAATCACTTTAATTTGTAATTTCAGGGGTTCTAGTAAGATGCCGTGACTGTTTTAGCTCAAAAATGTCAGGAGGTGAAATAGCTATCACCAATGACAATAGATACTGTTCGAGCAACAACACGAATCGACTGAAGCCTGAAAACCCTGAGTTCGAGCCTTGGCAAAATAATGAGTGCTTACTCCTACGGAGTCTCGTACTAAAAAGCAGCTGTCCAATAGCTCCTAGTTCGCAGTGACTGTCTAATTAAGATCAATAAGTGATTTAAAAATTCAACACTCCATAACCCCTTATACTGTAAAATAAAATCTACCAAATAATTAGGTCTTAATAGAAAAATAATCAGTTTTTTCTAAATTGATACACATAACTTTTGATTTCACAAAATACAATGGTTGATGTCTACGGCTGTTTGTTTTCTTCCAAAAAAACCAGGTTACCTTTATGCCTATTCATAAAATAATTGATACAATTTATTGATAGGTTTACTAATATTGCTATAATTTTTTAAGGATGCTCTCTTCAACGTCAAAACATGTCTATACATAATAAACCAGTACTGTGTTCTTGTTTGTTGATTTCATGTTCATACTTGACTAAACTAAATGCATTGATTTCTTACCATCAAGCAGTGGTTTTTTTCTTTTAATTGATGTACACAGATTAATAACTTAGACTTTTGATACAATGTATAATTAAGCAGAATGATTTTTAAATAAATGCTTTGAAACTGTAAGAATTGACAAAGTGGTCAGAAGTTATTTCTCCTTGAATTTTGTACATCCTTTAGTAAACACTTCTTTTGACTATTTCAAATACTCTCAGGGTTAGTTAAAATGTACGTACTTAATATTTCCATGTGTAATTGTGACTAGGAGTATGTCTTAACACCGTAGGATACCGGCTCAGTGACCTAAAGGTTGAGTGTTCGCGCACGAGACCTAAGGTCCTAGTTTCGAGTCCCGTTGTTGTGGGATCGTGAATGTGCACTGCTAAGGAGTCCCATACTAGGACGAAACGACTGTTCAGTGCTCCCAGGTTTTTAATAGTGGTCTAACATCAATTTGATCTCAATCAAAAACATAATCATCTGCACAACCCCATACTGATAAATATGTTTTTATGTTGTAATTGCGGTTGTTCAATTCATTAATTAAGTAAAGTACTTAGACTAGTTGTTGACTTAATTAAACATATTTTAAAAATGAGTAGCTACTTGTTATACAATGAAGCGTTTTAAACTAAGTAATCATACTCTATAAACATTTCTTTTCACGAATACGTATATACATATACATCATAAAGGGTCTAAACAGCAATCTAGTGACATAAAGATTTCGATGGTTTTTTGACTGATATCAATCATTGAGGTAAATCTCTTTCAAGTCATACAAATTACTTTAAAATACCATCTAAGACTAGTTGTCCACATTATAACTTGATTGATAGAACTTAAAATGCCTGACATTAATCACTACTCAGTGATCGATCAGTGATAAAATTACAAAAATTGATATATATATATATATATATATATATAGAGAGAGAGAGAGAGAGAGAGAGAGGTGTACGACAAAGAAGGATTTCACCCTCGGATGAATAATCATATTCATTCAATAGTCTGAAATGTCCAAAGATAATTTATTGGCAAAATTTAAAAAAGATCACAATTTAAGATAAACAATGAAAATGATAAGCTCTTTTTTAAAATATTTTTGTAAACATCAGTTCTTATGGTAAACAATAAATAAATTTTATTCTCACTGTAAAATATTTATTTTGTTTCTTGTGTTGTATAACTTTTGTCAGACAAAAGTTACTTTTTCTTTTCGTGAATACATTTGGACAACCGATCTAGATGAAAGTTGTTTATATCGAATTAAACTGAATTCAAAATATCAGAAGGGGTTTTGTGGATATTATAGTAATCTTAGTAGTTAAAATCATGAATCAATTGAAGCCAGACCACTATGGAAATCCTAGAAGCACTGGACGGCCGTTTCGTCCTATTGTGGGACTCTTCAGCAGTGCACATCCACGATCCTGTCTCTCGATATTCCAACCCAGGACCTATCAGTCTCGCGTGCGAGCGCTTAACCACTAAACCACTGAGCCGGTATCCAACGGTGTTATTGTCTAACTTCAACCGGTCTACCAAATTGAGTGACATATTCACCAATGTCTTCAGTGAGTTGATATCTCACAACAGACCTTGTTGAACTCCACTGAAATACAGGCTTTTATTTGTCTTTGATAAATGAAATGTAAATATTAAAAGGAAGTTTTTCTTCAACATTTTTACATTCCTTGTTTTATATTCAAATATATTCTACGCTTTACGCTCTACTCATCAATAGCTCTGGTTTGTTTCAAATGTTAATTTATCAAGAGAAAGTTGGCCAGACTTCTTTAAGTTCCCTAAGTTGATTTAGTCTACAAAGAATAAAGTGTTCAATTCACATTTCAAAATTCATTGTCAAGGAATAATAAAATTTTGTAAACATTAAACAGATTTTATAAATGAAAAACAATATATAGAATCAAATACAATAGCATAAGTTTCCTACATACGTTGATCAATTGAAGCTAGTTTGAAGTTCTGTCAGTAATCGGTCAGAATTTCGCTCTACATTTCTGCATGAATGATTCATAAATTCTGCTTACTGAGTTGTTCTCCATTCTGACTATTGGGTGAGTGAGAGTGGGAAATAACATTCTGGACTAATAGCCACTTAGTGTTACTCGGCTGTTATTTCACATTTAGCGTAACATTAGTGTTAGATAGATAGCCCAAGGGAGTTAATTAATACTCGGACTAGATCAATACATCTGCTCTCCTATCTAACAGTCCGGTCTCACAGAACCTAATAAACACACCCCCACTATGTTTTTTCTAGGAATTTCGACGCAATACTTGTTGATAGAACAATTTACTTCAAAGTATAACAAGACGAAATTGAGTCACATATATTTTCTAACTCTTTCTACCCAAGGTGTCTAATATATTTCAAAATTATTTTTCATTTTCTGATCTTTGTTGTTATGTAATCACTTCAAACAACCAGCCAAATTCTAGACTTAATATTAGGTTTTCAATATGTACTTATGTAAACACTATAGGTAATTAACCGAACACTAAATTGAAACTTACACTAACCAACCATGTTTTTGTTGAACTTACTTTAAAAGCCTTCATCTGATTACTTAGTAAACAACAAAACTCAAAATTACATAATTGTATCTTGTTTACCAAACTTATTCAGAATTAAAATTCTATTCAGAACTATTGAGGCATTTGTTTTAGTCGATTGTACAGTTGACAGATGATATCACTGAGAAAACATGTATTTCAAAGTATATAAAGAATCTGCGAGCGAAATATGCTATAGTCCTAAATAGTCAAAACTCAATTGACTGAAACTACATTGTCGACATTTAGAGTCCCTCAAAGTAAATAACGGACAAAGAAACGCTTAGCTAAAGCAAAAGGCATTGATCCACTCAAAATGAACCTACACATTAATGAAAAAAAAACAGTTGTCTTCTTAGCATCACTATAGTGAATTGATATTTTCCATTATATAGTCTTTAATAATTATTGTTCTTGTTATTTTATAAAAGATTTGCTAAGGTGACCGTCATTTGTTCCACTTGAAAATTAACGTCTCATTCAATCAGTGGTTTCCATAAATATAATTTTTAAAATTTCTATCAAAACTCGTCAAATCTTCGAGAATTACTGTGCAGTGCATCTTATCAACTTTCCAGTTCTGGACTAATGTTGTTACATTCCGTTTGTATTGACTTAATTCATATTGGAATGATCGTAAATATGCATATAAATTATACTATACAGATAACCCGTATTACTTCGGCTATTCAGTCACCGTTGTGATATTTAATGATAATATGTTACTTTACAACGCGAATAAGATTAAACAGAAATAGTGATAATCTACATACTATTATGCTTAAATTGTTTTCTGCTTTATTCCAATTTTATTCTAAAGATGCTTTGTGAAAATGTTTATTTTTAAAAATTATATACATGATGAATCGACATTAAACAAAAGATATTTTATAAACCAAGTATCATTGAAGATCTGTGTTTAATTGAGTTTTAAACTCGTTAATAATGCTCCACATATGATCAGTTCAAGATCTTTTAAGTTCGCCATAGAAAGCACAATACATTTGAATCCCTGAATTAGAGTTGAATGGTTAGTATTTAGAACTTTAGATGATCATTTAATAACTCTTATAATTGTGACAAGGCTGAATTCCATCAGTCAAAACTTCTCAATAAAATTAAAGGAATCCATCTCGGTGTTAGTTACTAGTGAGTACAATACTATTATTTATTTAGGTAATTTATACAGTCTGAATAAACTTTTTTTAATCACGGATAGACTTATTTCAACTCTAAGTTCCAAAAATATTATGTTCGTTGCAAAAAATTAAAGTCCTGGTTTCGATTTCTTATTGTGTTGTGAGTGATCACTGCTGAGTAGTTTAAAACTTAAACGAAAAACCTACAATCTATCGCCTCATGATGAACACTATTTTTTTCTCTTTTTTTAAAAAAAGAGCCCGATTCCTTCTCTCTTTAAGTAAGGACCGCTATGATTAAAATAACTAGCTACTTCTATACACATTTAGTGACTTGTCGATCGTTGACATCAACAAAGTAGCTTAATATACTAGAAAACACCCGACAACATTTTACACATGAACATTGCCATCAACATACATATTCATCAATAAAAATAAATGAAAACAGAACAAAATGCAAGTATCAACCTTGAAAATAGAATCTTTCTTCGAGAAAAAACACAAAATAAACTATTTAGTTATATCATATCATTCATTTCATTAACAATGAGAAAGTGTTCGTCCCCACCTCCCTTACAAAAAAAGATGTGACGTAAGCAGGAAAGAAGAGAAAAACAAACAAATAAATAAAAAGTGATTTTCCCACTGCTTTGTTGATATTCTTCACTTCTCTTAACTCAGAAGTGAAAATGTGGATAAGTTTTTTTTCCAAAATAAAACAGAAATCAACAACCTATAGACGACAGGAAGACACCAGAAAGTTAAAGGGTAATAGAAAAGTCAAGACATTATACACACAGAGAGAAATTATTGTAATCAGTGCCGTTATTCGCTTATTTGTCACAGTTATGAAGGAAATTTTTTAGATTTTTTTCCATCAAATGGATATGAATTTTCCTTGTATCTCTCCTTCCTTAATTGATGTTTGGTTCGATTTCAACAGTCGGGAAAAAGTAGGAGTAAGTTCTGAATGAAGGGAAGTAAATAATACGAAATGATATATTAATTCATGTGAATCGAATAAAAGGACTGAAATCAAATCGCATTATTATATAAGTTTGATTTATTTTGAACATGTATATCAAGTTCCTTACTGCTTATCAATACATATTATGCACATTGGTTTAAGTGGTAATTTTCTATTGAATGCACATCACAGGAAGCTGTTGAATCGGATGAAAATTGAGAAAGCTGTAACTTGAGGAATTACCTTGTCAAAAATTATCATTAATATTTTTAGTATGGAACTCCGACTGTAGCTTTTCCGGGGGCTACTGCCTGTCCCAAGCCCAGATATAGGAGGAGGGTTGGGTATGGGGTTAGCGAACCCATCCCGTAGAAAGCTAACCCGCTAAAAAAAAGCTACCCAGGAAAAAATAATTTTTAGTATGGAGGATTGGCAAGGATTGTAGTATTTTTACAATTGAGATCATGAACTGATTTTAGCTACATCACTATTGAAAACCTGGAAGTGTTCAGGGCTTTTGTCCTAGTACGGGACCCCTCAGAAGTGCTCATCCACGACCATGAACACGGGAACCTAACATAGGACTTTCGGTTTTTATTGTATAAACATTGAACATTTAGATTATTGAATCTTTATGTTATCTTAATTGTAGTCTTTTTTCCGCATATAAACTATCGATATATGTTTGATATTTCTCAAAGTTACTATTCACTGATTATGGATCAACCGCCTAGTTTCTTTTGCACTTATGATGTAGTTAGAGCGTACTATAACTTTCTATTTATGTTGATCGGTGATCAGGTCAGGATGTAACTCTATATTACTGCACGAATTGAGTCATATAACTCGATAGCTACACAACACGGATCTTATCTAATTGCTAATCTTATCTTCTGAATAAAGACAGGGTTAGACGTAGCTCGAGGACCAATAGATGTTAAGGTTTCACCCGTTGTTCATTGGTCATTGGCGAAACAAAAGGTCGTCGGTCATACAGGCATAGAGCGAACTAATCAATAATCAGACTAGTCAATACTACTGCTCCTTTAGTAACGGTCCGATCACACTGGCCCCAGTACAATTCAAGAATCTGTTCTTTTGAAGGTATAAGGGGAAGACAGTTGAAAAACAAATAATAAAAGACCCGACAGATGCTGTAAGTGAGAATATATGGGTAGGATAGCCAGTTAATCAGTCATTTAACAGCATACGGCTCGGGTCAAATGATCACTTCATAGGGTAGATGAAATTCCTAACTTATGTTAAAGTAGTTGATACGCTGGAAAACCTCAGTTTTTTTGTCATAATATGTACTGACATATATCAATTTTAAAAAGCTAACTCTTTATTAAGGTGGTAAAATATCCACCACAAACATCATAACAGAACTTGGAATTTCGACGTATTTACCTAACACAAACTATGTGACTTATGTATCCAAAGTGAATCAAAGGATATCCAGGTAGGAGATTATTTCATAAGGATTTATAAGAATAAATACATGCATTACATAATATATCATCGATAAAACCAAATGAATAATTACACCAATTTCAATGTCACTTAGTTGTTGTTGCGAAACGAAGGTATCACCTCACCTAACTGTACACAGAGTCATAAAATACATGAAAAAAAATCCACTTAACCATCAAAAATACAGTAGTATATAAACATACATTTTTTTAAATGACCCATTCACCGGATACCTGGATATAAGCTATATTCCAAGTGTAAGGGCTAATGATACTATCCGGTTGCTTAAACCGAAGTAGATGGGACAGGGTTGAAATTTAGGACTTAGTGATTGAAAGTTGAACACCTTAACGATTAAGCCATCACTCAACATAAATATCATCGTTTCGATATTTCTAAACAGTTTGTGGAATAATAATTGACAAAAATATCAAGATAATTAATGTCACCTACAATTCTGATCTTCTTGGGGAACTTCTATTGTCACTACTGGTGGTGGATTCACCGATTCATCTACCACAATAATATCTTCTGGTTGAGGTGCTTTAGGTGGAAATTGACCATCCCAAACCGCATCAATTGTAGTATACATAGTTGATCTACTAGTCTGAGATGTACTATCATCATTGTTTGTTCCACTCGTTGTTGATGCTAAATTTTGTGAATTGTTTGGCAAACCTAGAATAGAA
This sequence comes from Schistosoma mansoni, assembly GCF_000237925.1. Lineage (NCBI taxonomy): Eukaryota > Metazoa > Platyhelminthes > Trematoda > Strigeidida > Schistosomatidae > Schistosoma > Schistosoma mansoni. The sequence continues at coordinate 12,988,618 of NC_031495.1, forward strand.
ATTATTTTACGGAATATCTCTTCTGCCTAAAATGAATACAAGAAACAGAATACGGAAAAATGCTTAAGTTGTTTATACGGATAAGTTTAAAAAATAAACGAAAATATTATTAGGTCATAATATCAAAAAAATAAATTCGGTCAAACTCAAAATCAGAAAAACTTCAATAATGATAATAAACCATCCTGAAGAAATGAAACCCTCTTCTTCTTTACGATCAAATAAATATACAAAGTTGTTTAGCTGATATGATTGTTCGATTTCGTATCAATGTTTATTATATGCATTATATTATCTTTTGTTATGTAAACAATAGTACAACTATATAAAAACATAGTTTATATTGACACTGTCAAACTAGGATTATGTGTAGAATCAAACAGAAACAAACAAAAGACTGAAAAATTTCATCAACAAGATAATTTAAACGATTGTGATTTGAATTGAAATGTATACTCGTTGTACAAGCTAATGCCTATCCGGACTTGGTAGCTAAGCGGATAATACGGTCGAGTAATTGAAGTGAGTGGTACTGGGTTCGAACCTCGGTGTGGACATTAACTCTGGGATGCAGGTAAATTCAGTTAATGTGTCATAAACAGGACAAACCATGCGTCCTGGATTCTGCCTGTTAGACAAATTTCACTTATTCTATAAAATAAACCTTTTAAAAAGTATTTAATCGAGAGTTTGTAAAACCAACTGTTATTTGTCACACAGTGTTACCAATCATCTGAAGAATCAGTAAAAAAAATGCAGGAAACATTGGAAAGCCGTCTCATTTTATGGTGATTACAATACCTTCAAGTCCAAATCCACTGTTTTACATTCTAAATAATAGTCGTTTCGCAACAATTATCCGATCTCACAGATCATCCATAAAACCTATTTCACTACCAACACGACTGAACTCCACCACTACTGTTGTACAACAAGGTATCAAAGAGAGTGAAGTGTTAATTTTGGTGAAATTACAGTGTTTATCTGACATGTAGCCTTCGATAATCCATTTGTATCTTACGGTATGTTCTGTAAACAATTTATTTCGAAGCTGTCTTCTCTACTGATCTCGAAGTGTTCTGCCTACGCTGTGCTTTTTGACGTACTGAAACTTTTCGTCTGTCGACTGTGATAGTTTCGACGCCACTTTCAACTACAGGCTACTTACAATTGATCGTCTTAATAGTATTCACCAGATTTGAATACATCTGCATATAAATCATTCATGTAAAAAAATACTTTAATATTCTTTAGTTTCTATAGTGAATTTTTATTCGTTCCAGTTACCAACACTTGAATTCATTATAACAAACTTTTACAGACAATAAAAATGTGAATTTTGATATTCATTACAATTATGACGAAAACCATATAGAGTTGATTTCATGAATTAATTGAAGCTAGACCACCATCAAAAACCTGGAAGCACTGGGCGGATGTTTCGTTCTATTATGGGACTCCTCCTTCCAGGTTTTCGATGATGGTCGAGCTTCAATTGACTCATGATCTCAACTCTATAAAATTACTAAAATCTCCACCAAACTCCTTCTGAAAATCATATTGTTTACTTTCTCAATCAATAAGTAGTCGATTGGTGACATACAGATTAGATAAAATAGAAAATTAATAGTTTAATGTATACTGTGTAATTACTATGATCGCATTGCGAAAGTTTAGAATATATATGGAGAGAGAGAGAGACCATCAATAGACTGTAATAATTGTTATGCGATATGCTGCCACATGTAATAAAACATCATTTATAAAACACGAAAATATTTCACGCATGCATTTACTATTTCACTCTCACTCACTTACACACACACACACATCCAGCCCACATATTTACATACTGAAAAAATGTGAAGTATTATCTCTTGAAATGATAACAAAAATTTTGGCCGAATGCTTTATAACATAAATCGATTGAATATCAGTAGTAAACGTTTAATAATAAAACAACAAAAAAAAAAGCGAATGTGTAGTATTCACATAAAATTGTACATTATGTGTATGTGTGTGTGTGTGTAATGTACATATAATTACTAATGTAAGTGATATACAAAGAAAATAATACATAATTAATCATTAAATACAAAGTGATGTAAACATGATAATCATTAAAATGAAGGGTTAAAGGCTAAAAATAAAGAGATTGATTTCTTCCAGATGATTAGTTTATCAAGAAAATGAAGAAAAAAGAATAATATCAATCAATGACAATCTATTTACTATAAATATTGATGTAAAATAGAGAGAGAACAGATACACATAATCAATCATTAACAATAGAAAACTAACCTCCTTAGCTTTTACTTTTAGTTTGAAAGTTTTATTTTGAAGTTAATAAAAAACTATGGAAAATATGTATGTTTATGAATGTGTGTACGTGCATTATCGATTCGATTTAGCTTATACAGTTTTCTTGTGATTCACGAAGCCGGTTGGACTTGAGTATAGGAAGCTTGTTTATCAGTATCACAATCGGACACCGCACAACGCAACACCTATTTGAAAAAATGATAGCTGTCTACAGTTCTTCAGTCAGTCAATAAATCGCTTTAGCTTAATATAGTCCACCGATAGAGTTAACACTTAAAATGATTAAAAATAGTTTGTTAAGATTTAACCATTAAGATAAGTATGAATAGTAATGCAATCAAGAAAAATTCGGTTCAATTTTATTGGACTCTAATCGTGTGTAAGATTGATGGTCAATATTTGGAGGAAGGGAAATGAATACATATACAATAAGACAACAGATTTTCAGTCATTTTGTTTTACAAGAGATAATAATTATATTGCGAACTCCAAACTAGGAGTATGAACCTTTAAACGCGGTTCAAACCAACTGTCAATGACTTCAATGAGTGTTATGTTGTCTCTTTTTGGTCGCCTCCAGCCTTTCGCTCATCTGATTTATTAAATGTTGAGGTGTTTGATTGTTGGAAATGGATACATAATACGAACACATCATTTGCTAACAACTTGAAACATTATAAGCTGGTTTAATATTTTTATCTAACATAGTTCATCATTACTCACTCCAACATATTCAGGTATAATCAATGTTTAGAAAAATATCTGTAACTAAGCATCGAAAACACAGAATGGACCTTTCACTTTATCAGGTGATGTTTCACATACTTATTCAAAGAACTACCAAATATTATATTCTTATTATTATCGTCAATGCGGTTTCATTTAAACACATTCAGAACAAACAACCATGATTGTTATACACTATTACATTTATCCATATTTGTTGGTTTTATGATTATAAACAGAAGGGGTTTTGTGGATATTTCAGTATTTTCATAGTTGAAGTCATAAGTAAATTGAAGCTAGACCACCATGGAAAACTTGGAAGCATTGGACGGCCGTTTCGTCCTATTGTGGGACTCCTCAGCAATGCACATCTACGATCCCGCCTCGAGAGATTCGAACCAAGGACCTACCAGTCCTGATTAACAAAATGTGAATAATTTCATTTAGTTATAAAACATATCTACCTATTTTATATATTAACAGTAAAATATGAACCATAGAACTGACCAAAAAAAGTCATCCAGATTAATTATGTCAGTAAATAAATAATATGAATGAATGTGAATAATAAAATGAATTATTATTACTCATAATGAACATTGAAATTATACATGAAGTTTAACATTGAATATCATATTACTATTATAAAAATAATAATGAAATACATAAATCAGTTTTCTATAATCAATAAGCGATATGTGTAAAATCATATAGTTTTAAACTAGGTTAACATAGAATAAAATAACCAACTTATATAATAAATTAACATTATCTCTGTTACCATGATACATTTACTATGGATTTAGTTATTTGATTTTAGTGGGTAAATGAAAATGATTAGTAAGGATTCGAATTATTACGAATGTTGAATATAGTGACTGATTTTTAATTAACTTTCATTGATATATGTGCATTCGCTCCCAAATGCCCTGGTACGGCTGAGAGTGGAGAGAGTCCGATCTCCCTCTCAAATGGCCACGTGCATACAACCACTGTCAGGGAAGTCCAACTCACTACCTTCTCGTGGCATCACTGTTGTTTACGAAATTGAGAGGACGAAAAGTGAATGTCCGGCATTTTAACCAGGCCGGTGGACACGGAAAGTTCACCTAGGGGAGTTGGAAAACCCTCATTCCAAACCAATGGTGCACATGGGCTCCAGAGGGAACAAATGGCGTATGAACCAATCGTTGGTCACCAGCTACCATGGGACTGCATCTCCTCATGATGCTCCACTGCCTTGTGGATCAGACCTTTAAGGTCAAAGGCTCTGGGTGTGGCCCCCTAAGAAAACCACCTGCTTCAGTTTGGGCACCTGGGAAGTATCACAGCCCTCATACAAATCGAATGAGATTTGTGCGGCGCATATATATCTGGTGCCCCTTGTACCATTATTTATTTGTTTAAATAAAATAAATAAATATGTGCATTCTATGTGGATTACCACAATTTAATCCTTTTGTAGGATAATTGAAACTTTCAGTGATATAGGTATTATATGAGTTGAACAAGTAAGTGGCTATCTGGTTTCGGCAGCTCAGTGGATAACGCTCTGGTATTTAAAACAAAGAGAAATCGGCTAGAGTCTCTACATGAACAACAACACTGAGTCCCAGATACAGCCCCCAAATGCCCTGGTACGGCCGAGAGTGGGGAGAGTCCACTCTCCCTCTCGACCTTGAGTATGCAGATGATACTGTCTTACTGTGCGATAATGCCCAATGCATGCAATCCGCACTTAATCAGTTGGCAATCAGTGTCCGCAGGTACGGCATGTGCTTTGCACCCTCCAAGTGCAAAGTACTCCTACAAGACTGGCAGGATTCTAATCCTGTACTCACCCTGGATGGTGAGGAGATCGAAGTAGTTGAGAAGTTCGTGTATCTAGGTAGCTATATAAGTGCTGGTGGTGGCGTGAGTGATGAGATTGATGCACGTATAATGGAAGCCAGAGCGGCTTATGCCAATCTGGGCCATCTTTGGCGCCTTCGTGATGTTAGTCTGGCTGTAAAAGGTCGGATCTACAACGCGTCGGTGAGAGCAGTTTTGCTGTATGCTTGTGAAACCTGGCCTCTCCGAGTTGAGGATGTCAGACGACTCTCTGTGTTCGATCATCGTTGTCTCCGAAGGATTGCTGACATCCAGTGGCAACACCATGTTAGTAATGCAGAGGTTCGGCATCGTGTGTTCGGGTGCAGAGACGATAATTCAATTGGTGTCACCATCTTGAAACACCGACTTCAGTGGCTTGGACATGTTTTACGAATGTCGTCCCAGAGACTTCCACGTCGTGCATTATTTGCCGACTCTGGGACCGGTTGGAAAAAGCGGAGAGGAGGTCAGTGTATGACATGGTGTCGTGGCATGAAAGAAAGCTGCAAAGGGCTAGCTTCTGTTGGTCCTTCACGACTCCCTGGCTGGGGTCCGAGAGATGGTGCAACACAGTGGCTAGAGACGTTATCAGATATGGCTCAGAATAGAAGCCAGTGGCGATCCTGCTGCAACCTTCTTTTACTTTCTACATAAAGAGTGGTTCTAACTTTCTTAACTGAAAGAGTCTTCTGGTTGTACATTTCAGTCCGCCTTATCTTTTCATCCCTTCTCTTCCTACTTTCATTATTTTGTGTGGCGCATATGTATCTGGTGCCCTTTTGTACCAATATATATGTGTTTAAATAAATAAATAAAATAAATAACGAGTCCAGAACAGGATGAAATGCGTGTCTTGGATTCTACTGTTAGCCACTATCCAGCTTTACATCAAAAAGTAGCACAGTTGACATTAGGCAGTGAAAATAAATAAACAATGACATCATGTAAGTTCAAAATAACACCAGAAATTTCTTAATCTAATTTACTAATGATTTGTCAAAAATGTACGCTTTGAAAATAACCGTAAATTTGCACAAAATCAATGTTCAAAACAACGGTCACTTGTATTAACGATGTTCCGATTGATTTCATCACAAATCTATTCACAAAATTCATGAAGTAGCTGAAGGAGATAATCATCATGTCCATCACACAAACCCATCCTCCATAAATACTATATAGTTAATTGGATAGTCTGGTTACCGTTATCAAACAATATCGAAATAAGTCAAAGAAATAATGAACACAACAATCATAACAATGAGTAATGGACTTTTCTTCACAACAGGGAATAAAATAAACCAGAGGGAGAATAGATTTATGGAAGAACTTAAAAAAAACGACAAACTAACAGTCACTTTTCGTCACTCTCTATTTCCTTTTCACAAAATAATAATCAGAAGAACAACAAGTTGTCTAGTGTATGTTTAGACAGTGACTAACTGACCAACTAAGTGACTGACTACCTTTCTACATTACTAGTGGGAATCTGAGAACAATATAAATTTACAAAAATATGATAAATTATGTAAAAATTTAGTTTAATCACATGGATCTTCAAATTAAGCATCCAAAATAACTAACTGACTAACAGTAAGTCTACAACAATACAATGTTTATGTATACAATTACTTTATGAATGTTGATTTTGTGATTTACCATGCTTCAAAATGATATATACAACATGAGGAGAAAAAAGAAGCACATAGATTCACATAAAGTGAATGTAAATGTGACATTTCATCGTTTTATATCATAACCCCAGGGAATAAAATTAAGTTAATAATAGACAATGAAGGACCTAAAATGAAACGTATGCATCGGTTTAATAAATATTAACACAGTGGAAGAGAACAGAAGAGAATCAATCAAGTTGAGCAGTCGAAACAATAATAATAATAATGATTATCATATCAACTGCTGAGAGAAAATTAAACTTAACAGATTTACTTCAACAAATACAATGCTGGGATAGAATTATAAAACAATAGTAAAACTGAATATTTTGAAGAAAGTATGGAACAACTGTACCCATGCTTTTACCGCTGTTGGTTTGAGGATATATCATTTAAGGTCTCAAACCATTAATTACAATTACCACACAGACCCTCCAACCAGACAGTACTTGTTATATAAATAAAAGAAATAATCAATGATTTCACGAGCTGATCCAAGTTATTATAGTAAGTGACGTTAGTGTTTTTTTCATTTAATCCTCTGTTAAATTTCAATGTGTGCTGAGTGACAACACGACGAAAATTGGTTATATTTGTCATCACAACACATAACCCTTATAATATTCAGTTTAATTAAATACTAGGTGAGAGGAAATTATTGAGAAGAATGGACAGTATGATTTCGATCTCGCTTTATTGACTGAGTGTCAATGACCACGGACCCATATACCAGCTAGTCACTGTGTAGAAACAAGTCATTGGCAAAGGATTGTTTACTTAGTGAAATTTTATAATCTTTATGCATTATATACATCTTAATCTTCAGATATGCACTAGCATCTTGTTATGTTCTGCAATGCAAGTTGGTTTTAGACTGTCTTCTACTATTCCTCTTCTTACCTCCAAAGCGTTACGAATATGCCGTGCTTTTTGACCTAGAATTCTCCTCTTCGGATGTCGACTGCAGTAATCTACATACAACGTTCCTATAACACACTACTTATAAGTAATCTTGTGAGTAGCACTCATCACGATGGGAATCACTGATATAATGAAGATTCACAATCAACTAAAAAAATCTCACCATTCAAATTTAAATTGAACTGAAGCAACTACTTATTTTGACTGAATCTCTAATAACAAATAAACAAATAACCATATTTTTAAACATACACATAATCGATCAATTCATGTCGTGTAACTCATAAACAATCCAAATTGATTACGTGCCACCTTGGATAAATACACATTTATACTATATCTGTGATCAATTTGACTAGATAACATATGCTTTTATTTAATACTTCGTTCATAATTTGTAATTTCCAACGATAAGAAACCAGGAATGAAAAGAATCACACAGTGTTACAATACATTCATTTAAAAAAGCTTATCATTTTAATTACAACCAAATCTATTGATAAGCGAGAAAAGTTTTATATTTTATCACCCGATAGTAAGAGATTATCATTTAGTCATTAGACTAAGTGACTCGAAATTGCAACACATTATTTGATGTTTGGTGTTTAAAGGCAATCGACAGGAAATTGGTTTGAAAAGAAAACAAGGTCACAAATGCATAAAGTCACACACATGCAACAACAAAGCTATGAATAAACAATCAAAACAATTCATTGCTACATTCATTTGTTTTCCAGTCGACGAATTTCGGAATGACTAACAGTAAATTAACTAACTAAATAGCCGACTTTGAGACAAAGTGATGACAATTAGAATGCATAATAAAACAGGCAGAGAAGCAGAAACTGAGTTATCCGGTGTATTGATATTGATATGCCACCGAAATCATGAACCAATCAATGTTAAACCAGCACTGAAAACCTGGAAGCAGTGGACAGCCATTTCGTCGTAGCAGTGCTTATCTGTGACTCACACGTGGGAATAAAACCCTGGACCTTCGGTCCTTGCACGTGAACACTTTGCCCGTTCAGAGTTCGATTCCCAGGTTCAGGCTAGTGAATACATACTGTTGAGGAGTCCCATATTACGACCGATTCGAACAGACATATGTTCACACAAAATTACTAAGACTATACGTCTGAATATTTATTGAAAAAGTCCTCCGATAGTATTTAAAATGAACACAGTTAAACTGTGTAGGGGTATAAAGAAGGTACCACCAAGGAAAATGGTCGCACAATATTGTGAATTGACTGAGGTTGGACTTGTGAGTCACTGGATTCCGGCTTAGCAGTCTAGATGTTAAGAGTTCACGTGCGATAGTGAAGGTCCTTGATTTAATTACCGAGTTCGGGGTCGTGAATGTGCACCGCTAAAGAGTCCCATATTAGGTCGAAGTGGTCATTAGTGCTTCCGGGCTTTCAATGGTTGTCTAACTTGGATGAATTTTTGATTGAAAAAAAATGGTAAAAGCTATTTATTAGTCAAGTGTTTCGATAGTCAACTGACACTAAAACGTTATGAAATTGACCAAACCTGTTGTAAATATGTGATGAATTTATTCAGAAAAATTCGAAATATGATATAGCATATAAATCATACATTCATAACTTAGTGAATCAGCCGGCTGATGCATTTGACCTTTCGAACTTAATATGTTTGGTACAACATAAAAGATACAATCAATTTATGTAAATCTACAGTGGTGGTTGTTTTCACGATGGTAGAAACTATCTTCAATTAAGATTACAACTAGTTTGTAACAATAATAAAAATAATAATAATAACAGTGGAGATATATCAGTTTGTTTACACGTATGACATCAGTCTTAGTTATTACTCTGAAGAGTGAAAATTTTACTTAAGGCCTACATTATTAATATTAGTGTAGTGAATGAATTTTATTTTGTAGAGTAATTGGATCGATAATTTCTATCTTCATTTAAATCTGTTTGATAGTTGGGGGTTAGTTCACATGAATCAACACATCAGACTGTACTCAATCTCATGTAAGGAGGAGTTTAATATCCAACTTTAAATTAGATTTTGTTCGTTTATAAGATGATTTTATTGATCTTATAAACATTCATTTTATTATTTACCTAAAATAGTGTAGCTGATCATACTGTAATTGTCCCCTTAACTTGCAGTAATCACGCTTCACATATAATGGGCTCTATCCGAAGTGTTCGAACAATGTTTAAATACCTTTGAAACCACCACTAATTTATTTCACTTAATTATGTTAATTATTCCACTTTAAAAGTGTAATTCGATGTCCAGTGTTCATAAATACTAGCTTTGTATAATGAACTAAAACAGAACTGATAAAACTCTAGTCTAGGGCACCTGTTCCCTTTGAACTTCCGTTTTTTACATCTAGAGTTAAGAATTAAGTCAGTCTACAATGTTACTATCTTTGTATCTTTGTCTACATTGTTACGTTTTGTTCCTCTGATCAAATTGTCAGGAACTTTATTCTTGCTAATGTAATAAATAATAATATGATTCGATTGATCGCCATTTTTGATGTAAAAATATTAAGTTGTTTATGAACAGGAAAATACTAAGTAAATTAGTAAGTTAGAGATTATATGTTGTATTTTAAATGAATATTTTTACTCTGTTTGTTTGTTTTTTCTTATCGCGACCCCTCCCACTAACTTTCTGTCAAAAACCTAGTTGTATATTTCTGTATGACTCATCATATCATTCAACTAACTGACACGAATTTGGTGGTATAAATTTTATGTGGGTTGGACAATGAAATTAGTGCATTGTAGTAGTCCACCTATATTCAGTCACACAAAAATAAGGAAAAAATTAAAGTTGAGAAGTACACCCTAGAGATAATAACCAAAAATGTCTTAATAAAGCAAGCACTAAAAAGTAACATATTCATAGACAAATTAAATACAATCTAACGTGGAGAAGTTTTGCAATTTACTGTTGTTGATCCACCTCCAGTGCCATATATGTTTATCCTGAACGGATAGCCTTGATACGGCCATTTCGTTATGGGTTTTTAAAAGAACACTTTATTTGTATGCATTCAATCTTATAAGTTTGTGTTCAATTTTGAATGGTTTTATTTATGTGAACCGCTTAGATTAATTATGCTTTGTTTATCATGATTGGGATATTGTTTACCGGATAGTTAATCAAGATTTCTTATTATTTAGGCGCCTTCATTTTTCGTATTATAAGTTTTTCCATAAACAAAAAATATTATCTTCTAGAGTAAAACATGTGGTAATAAGTCGTAAGTGAGAAACGAATTAAATATCAATTCGGTAGAACAACTGCTAACAAAGTGAGATTAGGCTGTAATCAGTGATATTTTAATATTTTATAATGGGTATCTAAGGCTTTATATAAAAATGAAGAAATATTACATCACAGACTGATACTAGGTGAAAAACTAACACGAAGTAAAAAATACCGAGGAATTGTTTCACTCTAGGCATGGAACGACTCCGTAATCAGCATATGTCACTCAACCAGGGATCGAAATAAAGAACCTCATCCCTTGCGGTGATTATAACACAATCAAATCATTAAGTGGAAATCTAATCCCAATCGATTTGCGACAATCTGGAATCATAGTCAGTTCCATCAATGGTATGTGTCTCAATTCTGATATGATTGAACTACACAAGCCACGATATTTCAATAATTCTAAACAAATTACAACAGTCCTTCCTATACATTAATTTAATGGTTCGTTTGCTAACTTTGAATTATTCACACTTATTTATAGAACTAAAACTAATCTACAAATTCATTCGCCGAGATTTTACAAATATACTAAAACTAATCGTTTTGAGGAAAAAGATTGTTTACTTACGATAAATGATACTGTGATAATGCAGAATAGTTCTCTCTCTCCCTCACTCTTACATACATACAAAAAAGTTCCGAATGATTGCGATCCATAAAATGGTATGTAACTATAGAACACAGACAAAATGGAGAAACTCACTGAAAAAAAAGAGTGCGACTCAAACTATTGTAAGAACATATTTATTACTACAAAATTCATAGTAATTTCACTGAGATTTGCATGACAATTCAAAAAATGTGTTTATTCAAAATATGATCCAGTTGTTTAATAGATTAAACAGTTGATTTTTCGAATAATATTTTTCAGTTTCTAAACTTTGCTTCGTTGAATATTGACAGGCTTAAAGTAAAACGATATACAAGTTTACTACCACACTTATTTGTTAGTAGCTAGCTTTTCAACTAAAAACACAGTATGTTTTTACATGTTCATGTGTAGAAAATAACAAACTCAGTATCTTATAGATCTTCAGTTCAATAGCCACATAATATCTAATCGAAAATATACCATCCAATAAAACTTCTAAGCCTATCAAACTGGATAAAAGCTTTTGATTTTTACTGTCAACAAGTTTAAGTCCAAAATAATTGGAGCAGATGATATTATGAAGAGAAACCTATTATGTAACATTTAGATGACTAAAAAATCACAAGTGAAATGATTGAAAGGAATATTTTTTCAAAAGTACTGATCTGTATTTATGAGTATTGACAACTTATATCGTAAAGTAGTATACATGATTTATAATAGCCATGTTCAACTGGCTGATCGATCTTACTAGTTAAATGAGACGGTTGTTTGAAGTTTACATTTGACTTTGATGCACTCATACATATACACAATCATATAAAACATTAAAATTCCTACTCTTTGAATTTCTAGTTTCAATTGTCAGATGATCCTAATTTCAAAATTCCATCGATTTCAATGGTTATAGATAGTTTACAATATTAAGCATAAACTCGCACTCTTAGGTGTTTACTGAGTCATTAGGCCACTTTTTCCCTTGTTCTTCTTTTCTCTCACTCTCCCAAATTATTACAGACACGCTGTTCTGTACACTTATTCACTATGCAATATGGGTTCTAACTAGAAGCAGACCTACGCTGAAATTGGATGAATTTAAATATTGCTGTACAAGTAAATAATATTCTAGTACTAAATCGACGATAAACCATATGTTGTTAAGATATGCTTATAAAATGCAGCTTTACAATCATAATTAAAATAGGATTTATGTAAATTCAAATGCATTACTTTCTTAAATTAATATCAGTAAGATGATAATCAACATTCAAATTTCCATTCTATTCTCCTAATACATTTTGAACATAACGTATGATAAAATATTATCTGATATGTATTAGCCTAGTTAACTTTTATTCATGTCTTCATTCTGGTTCAGTTTATTCACTTTCATCATTTTTGTTAATTAGCCTGATTGTATTAAAACACATTTGTATGGAAATGTATATAAAACACATGTACTACTGAATAAAAAATATATAGGCTATTATAAATCAATATGTTATTACTAACGTTATCAATGGGTTTAATATCATTGTTTATGCCATATCTCTCTAGTTTGACCGGTTTTTTTCAACTGTCCATATATTCTAGAACAACGATTTAACTAAAAACTTATCATAACGTATACTAACATGAAAATAGATAAATATATTTCAAAAGTGTAAATCATGATAATGAAATAAATTGAGTGGAATAGGGATAAATTGAATGATCTAAAATAAATGTTCTGTGTAAAAAAATTAAACAATATCGATTATTATCAGAAGGCGGTTTTGTGGAGATTTTATAATATTGGTTATTGTCAGAATGGGTTTTGTGGAGACTTTAGTAATTTTATATAGTTGAGTTCATGAGTCAATTAACGCTAGACCACCACGGAAAACCTGGAAGCACTAAATGGCCGTTTCGTCCTATTGTGGGACTCGCAAGCAGCGGGCATCCACGATCCCGCCTCGCGAAATTCGAACCCAGGACCTACCAGTCTCGTGCCAGAGCACTTAACCGATAGACCACTGAGCCATCATCCAACGGTGTCAATGTCTAACTTCAACAATAGGACGAAACGGCCGTCCAGTGCTTCCAGGTTTTCCATGGTGGTCTAGCTTCAATTGACTCATGATTTCAACTATATAATATTGGTTATTAATGTTGACTTATAGGATTAAATATATATTTAGTATTTTTCGTATTATTGAATATTTATAGAACGTAGGTAAATATGATTAAGATGTGATAGAATTCAAACAAACGATTATTAAATGGTTATCAATATATATAGTTCATTAAATAATGTAATTGTAATTACGATTAAATCATTTATAAGATTGAGAAATAGGAATTCCTTAGAGTAAACAATTGAAACTTAGAAGAAACCTTATATTATTCATTTAAATATAACTGGAATTACGAAACATTGTTATTTGGATAATCATCATCCCAAACTATTGAATACTGGAAAATAGTTATGAGTAGGTTTTAGATTAAACGATAATATGTACTTACTTATGACATAAAACACGGGATAGAAACTAGGACATTCAAGTGTTCCAGTGGGCACAACTTTAGTTAATGATTTATGTGTTGGAGAAAGTAAGATGTGATTGCCTGATGACTAATTGTATTTTTCGTCAACAAACTTTTATTCTGGTTCACAATTTTCGATCAGATTGTGGGTATCTGAGTTCATGTGACTTAGTGTCAAGGCCATTTAGTAAAACGTGTACACCTACACATTTCTCTTATGTTACGCTAACCTAATCCTTTCAACAATTAATATTCATAAGTAGTTACGCTTTATGTTCATCCTCCAATCATTATATCACCCATATTTGCATTCACCATAGCCATCAACCAATTCACTAGATCAACGACTTTTCTTATAATAATCATGCACTAAATGTAGTCATTGTAGGAAAATCGTTACTACTGTAGTGTGTGCTACTGATATCGACATATATAAGTACTATGTGTCATCAGTCGAAATTGGAATTCCTGGCGGCAGAAGGTTGAGAAGATCGAACGGAAAGGAACAAGAACAGAGAGTGATTGGTATGGAAATGAAGTAACAATAAGTCCGAGACAATTGATGGACATTTTGCAAATGAAGTATATACATCAACATATGCTCACTGGTGACTGACTTCAAGAGGTATTTCCTGAAGCTCTAGTGAGAAACAGTGACTAGTGGAGTTCAGCCAGGTCTGTTGTGAGATAGTAACTCACTGAAGAAAATGGTGAATGTGTCGCTCAGTTTCGTGTATTGGTTGAAGTTAGACATTAACACCATTGGATGCCGACTCAGTGGTTTAGTGGTTAAGCGCTCGAGCGCGAGACTGATAGGTCTTCGGTTCGAATATCGCGAGACGGGATCGTAGGTGCACACTGCTGAGGAGTCCCACAATAGGACGGAACGGCCGTCCAGTGCTTCCAGATTTTCCATAGTGGTCTAGCTTCAATTTACGATCTCAACTATTAAAATTATTAATGAATTGTTGCAAGATCACTTTCAATCTTATGAATTATTACTTTCATTATGTACAACACTGGTTATTTGATAAGAAAAATAGCTACAACAATTTATCAGTGTCCAATTTTAAGTTCAAACTAATGTCTGTATGTACCTTTTTTACTAATAATTTAAATAGCACGATCGTTTTGTTAATCAATATAAGTAATGATTACTTTTGACTTGCAGTATCTCATATTAATTTTCTCAACAGGTATAGTTTATTTTTTAAGTTTATACCTAATAAAAGATGGATACGTGAATGATTCAATGGCGACTAGTTACTCTTAGAGGTTCATGAATTATATATTGCCTTTTAAATTTAATCGAAAGCATGGTGTTCGCAGAACACTTACAGACTAGACGAGAAGACAGTTGGCAGAACATAGCGAAAGATGAAAATAGACGATTAAAGGATATGCATATGTGTTATGTAAATATTTTGTAACTTCTCTCACTAAATATATTTTCGTTCTGCATATTCTTGTATTTTACAACACAAGCGAATTTCAGCTCTAAAACACTGAGAACAAAAAACAACTCGTAATACAGTGTCATGAAAGAATCGAAGTTTAAACATTAAAACAACAGTAAATTACTAATGGTAATGTGAATCGTTGGGTAATGATGTTATCCACACTTTAACATTTAAATACAAAGTTTTTGGATAGAGTTCAAGCGCATACATCCATGAACATCATATCATAGGGTTAACAACACTATCAAATTTATAATATTCCATGTGACGATGCACAAATCTTAATTTATGCATGATACATACATATACTACTACTAATTGTGTTGAAGTATATAAATAAAATATTTCTCTAATTATTAGATATTGATTTGTTTATTTATGTATTTTTCTAACCTAATTACATGATAAACATACTAAACTAGATTAAACAGCTCAGTAACAAGAAAAAATTTCTATTTTAATCTACATGAAAAAGCATAAATAGTTCAAGGTTATTCATTATTACCATTATGTAATTGCTTTTAGTGCTTAATGTAAAGGCTAGACAGTCTGTAAAATACTGAAAACACTTGTCTTATTTGTACATACTAATAAACAACCTAATAATTCAACTTCTATGCAAAAGCAGAATGTATACACTCTTAAGTATGTGAAATACAAAAAAAAATCGTTAATAAAACTATGTAAACAAATTTACCGCTCAATATTACCAAAAACATATATCTACCATATGGGACGATGTGTATAAAAAAACGTCATACAGTTTGAACGTAATTGTTATCACATACTGATGTTATCTAAACAACCATAGGAAATCATCGAAGACGGAAAACTGTTTCACTTTACACCCGAATGTATGTTCACAAAACACGCATATGGTATAGATACCGGAAACCCACAGTCCTGATTATAGGTATTATGCCTTTAATTCAATCGCTTATATAGCACAATTTTTATTCAATCCCGTTGAAGATTGAAAATTTAATTCTGGAATCGGTTGACTTCATGGTTCCCTTTCAGGGAATAAATTTTAAGTCCTCCATGAATACAACTTTAAAAATTATATATATATATATATATATATATATATATATGCCTCCTAGATTATCCTTCGAAAAAATTGGATGTTAAGATTTTCAGCTTACTAATTCGATAGTAGGAGAAGTGATGAGTCTTAAAATTAAAGTATAGCAATTGTTTAGGAGCCACTGATTTCGGTTATCACGTGAAAATACTTTATGAAGATGAAAATTTGTACATAAGATTTATCCATAGAAAATTTAATGAAGAAAATTATGTACTGGAACCACTGAATCGTAACAAACAACTATGAAATTTCCAATGGGCTACACATAACATGAATCAAATATGTGATCCACTATTGTCTAGAAATCGAAAGTGTTTACAATAATGCTTTATAATACAGTTCCTTTTACTTGAGTTCACTCAACAGTAATAGAATGAGTATACGCCCTTATCTATTTACAATATTTATTATTTGAATGTTATGATTAGTTTAGTTGAAATTTTAATACGATCATAACTTTATTTAAATAAAATTTTACTGTCAGTTAATTTAAACGAGTGAATTCGATTGGGAACTTGCAAATAAAAAAAAGAGTCACGATATCGTGTGTTATGTATATTTCTATCGCTTATACTTACCTACCTAAAAGGCAACAAGAACAATCTGCTCGATTATTGTCAGAATATCAAACTGATTTAGTAGGATTTTGACAATAGTAACAATACTACTATAATAGTAATAATATTGACAATTATTGGACCAACAAATACAATGAAAAGGAGGCTATACAAAAATATTGGAGAAAAATTCAATGATTGTAAAAGGTAAGCAGATTTGTATTGTTCAATGACGCATAAGTGATTCATTGATTTTTCTTTTATTCACTTGCTAGAATACAGACACACCTGTCAAGGTCACATGCGTCTATCTTTTGATGATTGCCTCTTGTCATTATTCAGGGTAGTGGGACAATTTCGCATCGCAACCAAACTAAGTACTGTTGTGTCTATTCATGGCATAGTCGAATGCTGAAAGACAAGGAGTGATAGCGGAACCGAGACACATCTATGCCGTTATAAAATTTAAACAAATTGCTGTAAATGTTAGAATATTTACTAAGTGTAGATTTACGTATTTAGCTTTGAGTTAAACGGTTTGAATGTGAACTAGAAATAACTAAGTGCTTAATCAAATCCAAATAATTGAAACAAGATTCGAACTTGTGACTTATTACTGTTCCAAGCCAGCTGTTCTAGTCACTAAGCCATGATGTTAAAGGCAATGGATTCAAATTCACTTAACCTACTCAACGTCACTAAAAGCAAATTACCAAAAACAATTTTAATATTTTAGAATTACTTATCTCGACAAGCTAGCATCAATTTAGCACAAAATTATTGAAAACTGAGGTTTAGTTTCATGAGTGTAGATAATGCTAACAGGTGATTTGTAATTAAGACAAAACAACCACGTTCTTTTGACTTGTTTCCTCTCTTTCGCTTTACCTAACAGATAACGTTAGTATATGATGTAAATAAACTGCAAAATACCTCCACTAAAATTAGGTTTCTACATTTTATTACTTTCTGAAAAAAAGAGAAAAGAATAGATAGACACATTTTCTTCCTTTCATTTCTCTGAACAAAAAGTCTATGTGAAAGTAACAAAAAATAAACAAACAAACAAGTGGAATAAAAGAAGAAAAAACATAATTTATTTTCACTAACAAGTACTTTATATTGACAATTTATAATTTAGACATATTTATTATACACTCTTTATACGATCGACTAGCTGACTAAGAAACAATATCATAAATCATTACATGCCAGCTTAAATAAACATTAACACAGAATAAAAATTCATTTGGTATTGTTTGTTTGAATCTTCCCATAAATGTTTAGGACTGCAATTGATCAGTCACTTATTGGCATATGTGCTTTCTGTGCGTATTGCCTCGATAAGACCTTATATTCTCGATAATTTTGTCCTATTTGGGAAACGTACGCTGGATGAACATGCATCTCAGAGGGGAGGTGCAATCTGGGACTCGAACTTAAGATCACCAGGCATCTGGATGCGAAACATAAGGTGACTACGATTGAAAAACCGCGGCCCCATGTGAGTATAAATATTAACAAATTGACTTTTAATAATATCGTTGCAGTGTTGATCTGGATGCAGTACTCGTTAATCAATTATAGACTGAGACAACCAGCAGCGAGTGTTTTGTCAGTCCAATCCTAACTTTATGGGACTCAAGAGGAGATTCTAGGGCTGGGTTAACGCTAATAGCAGAAGTTGTTATTACCCA
>NC_031495.1:13007532-13029748 GCF_000237925.1 Schistosoma mansoni
CCGAATCTACTCGTATGAAAACATGTGAACAGGTAGATAACTCTCGAGGGAGAGCGACCTGTCGATGTTGTATACGAGTTGACACCGGAGTCAGTGTTCGCATGAATGCAGACAGTCGTTGGACGTAGTCTGATTCGCCGAACTTAGTGCTGCTCCGTGGTGTGAAAAATTCCCCAAGCAGACGCAATGTCGTGCCGTAAACAAGTTCAGCGGCGGAACATTGAATATCTGCCTTTAGACTCGTCTTTGCTAATGATGCTTAGGAATTAAGGCTATATCGAGGCAATACGCACAGTATGCACATATGCCAACAAGAGACTGATCAATTGCAGTCCTAAATAACAATGGGAAGATACAAGTAAACGACACCATGTGAATTTAGTAATCATTTGATTGTTAAGAGCCTAAATATTCATTATAAAAATAGATAGGGAAATTATCATTGGGAAAAGATGGCTCAGCATGATAAAATGTTAAACTTGAGATGAAATGTAATCAGGAGGATCACAGAAACAAAAATAAACCAGTTGGGGGTAGGAGGTCAAAGAAGATGGAATGGGATGCAGATGGCTGTAAAGGAAGAAGAAGAGGTTGTACCAATTTCTTTCGAACACGCGACTCTCGTTTTCCAAGATGTATGGCTATTGCTTCGAAAATGTTAAGAAGATGCATGTTTATTATCATTATTATTGTAATTATCATCCTGAAAAATAAGCATATATTTGTGATTGTACTGCTTTAAAAATGAATCTGCCGAAAACTCTTCGTTGAACCAATCTTTTTTATATGGGAAACTCACTACAAGCAACTGTTAAGTATTGATGATGTTTAAATCAATAAAATCAACCTAGTATGCATGTACAGATACGTACAATACACTCGTGAAAAACAATCACCGTTTCAGAGGCATGGGGCTAGATTTACTATTTACTAGTAAGAATCAAAATAATTGAAATAATATTTAATATATTTTTTTGAAATACAATAACTTAGAGTTGAGTATTTTACCCACTTAACATAAGTCTGTTTTCACATCCATCAACAACCTTTTCATATTCAACATTTAATATATTGAAGAAAAATAACGACGTGAAATAATTGTCAGGATATAGTTCATAACTTCTTCACAGTCTCATAATAACTGAATACAAAAAACAACGTTCCATTGTTTAAAGTAACATAATAGTTGGTATTCGAAGAGTATGATAGTACATTAGTGGTAAGAAAGACAACAGTGGAAAGTAATTGCTTGTTATGTAACTAGGATTTTCATCACTGATTGGTCTGAAAAGCTATTTATAGTTCAAGAAATATCCTGAATTTCTTAATTATATAATCTCATTCAGTTAGTCAGTAGATTAATCTATTGCAATCTATCTTGTTTGAATTTTTAAGGACTGGCTATGTGAGTGAATTGTGAATGGAGTGAACACAGTCGTTTAACTAATTTCATTAACTTAATTATACACAAAGAGCAAGTAGAGGGACAAAATTAATAATAATAAACAACAGTAAAAATAATTTACATTAGGTATAATTGAATCCAAGTCTGGAGTAGCATCTGGCCCAGCGGTGATAAAAATATTGGAACTCATTATTGTTTCAGATTTTCCAAGTGTAGAGAGGTTATTTGGAACAGATGATAAGTCTGGTACACAAAAATAACCAGCCCATAGCATTCTAGGTCGTTTATGCTGACCCTGATTGACCGATGCAGGAGATACTGTATCTATCAAAACACAGATAAATAAATAATTAGTTTTAAAAATATGACAAGAATATTCTCAATCAATAGATGTATTGGAGGTAGAAACGGAAAATAAGAGGAGTACTTCATCTTGTTTGGGACTCGGGAGCTGAATGTATATGTATCCCAGTGTTGACGTATACACTATGATTCGAACACAGTACCAACATGAATATCATATCCATTGGACAACTGAGTGGCTGTTTGGATTCATTAACTTAGTGAATAACCCGTTGAATGTTCCAAATGAGGGTCGCTGAGTTCGAGTCCGGTTATGAGCATTAATACTGCGATGCAAGTATGACTCCCAAATAGAACGAAACATACATTATGGATCCCACTATCAGCTACCATCCACATATTCTATACAAACTTGTGTTATAATGGCCGAATCGAGGCAATTACCACAGGATGAATACATGCCATAAAAGACTGATCAAAATTTAGTCTAGAGTATCAACTATGAGATAATTGAAGTGTTCTTTTCTACAGTAAAAATAACATTGACTTGAAAGATTATTTCTAAATAGAAATAAGAAGTAAATAGTAGTGGAAATGATGGAATATTCTTCAATTTGATGCATCAACTACAAACAAAACTATAATTTTCGAATTTTGAAGTAAACAAGGCAAACAAACAAGTTGTAAAGGTCAAAAAAACGGATTATCTTAAATAACTATCTCAATATTTAGTTATAATTTTGAAGAAAAACCACTCTATGAGAAGATTTCAAATCAAATTTAAATTTATGTATTTAGTGTAATCCTATGATTATACTTGAAAGCGATTCGTCTAACGTGACATTATTTATTAGGCACCAAGGTTTTATGTCAGTGTCGATTCACAAGAACATGTGTATTTGCCATCTTATGAGGGCCAAGGGTTAGTTTTGTTTACTAACGATTTTAACTTAAATCAGAGAGTGCCACAATCAGTAATAAAATTACTAAGTTATTAAGGCTGAAACAAATATTCTGTTCTTGAGCCGACATATTTCCACCAATCAATCGCTGATTAGTGTAGTGCTTAACAGTGACCAAAGAACTTCATTTTAAAAGAAAAACTTTGTTGTAGTGATAACTTTAAGTTCCAGTTGGTTTTTAACACAGATTGTTATCAACTGGAAGTGCCCAATGAGAACAAAAGGTCAATGAACAACTATATCATCATTTATAGACAGTAGTGAGAACAAACAATTCCTTCCAAGACTGAACTGAAGTACATAGGCAATGTGATTTTATGACTGAGTGGTTATCGTTGAGATACAGCCTTATTATATATAGGATTAGCGATACTTTATGAATGATTAAAACAGAGTAGATGAAGTGATCAGTTAGATTAGCCTAATTTAAAATACTAATAGGTTTCTTTAAACACGAAACCAGGTTGTTATTGATAAAAAAATAAGATGACGGCGACAAATGATCAGGATATAATAATCATATATCTGTACAAACATAGCTTAGATAATAATAACCAGACTAAACAATAAACGTCAATATACTGTGCCTTTTACTCACTTCAGCCATTACACACACACAATCTGTCTTCAAACAAAAAATAGTTCACTGGCTAAAATGTCACCCGAATACAACTCTAATGAAAACATTGACATTAACGGACCACACATGCAAGTGAACTTCGATTGAAATTTAAAAAGTACAGCCAATTTTTTTGAAAAGAAGGTATGTAACTTTAGTGTGCTGTTAATAATGCTACGTACAGCTAGTTTTGTTTGTTTTTTGGATTAACAAGTTGAAATAATTATACAATAGTAGTATGCAGAAGATGAACTAAATGATGGACGTGACAATCTATAAAAGTCATATTTAAAAAATGATACGTATGTTGCTGCAACAACTATAGGTGATTTCCTAGCCACTACCCATAACCACTGGTTACATCTACACTACAGATATAACTGTAGAGAAAAGGCAGGAAATGTGAAGTTGATTATATATGGAAAATCGAGTGCATTCAGAGTTTAAAATGGTCTTGCTCTTACAGATACTTATGGAGACATACAAAACATAGTAACGATGTAGGTAATTATCTGACCAAAACGTGACATGTAATCTTTTATCTCTTTAGATGTCTCTCTGATAAGTTTTAATTCAATGCTGATTAAATGAAACGCTCCTACAAGTTCTCTGGATGATAAAAGACTCTGACGAGATACATTTTCAGACTAGTGAACAGAAATATATATGACCATTAGTTATTAGAACTTCCAGTTTGAATCAATGCGCAATACCAGTATGATTATTTATCTGTGTAATTTATAGGTGAAAATTTTAAACAACTTTACGTACTGGTTTAATTCTTACAAAAAAACAGTGTACAATAGATACAATGAAAATTCAATGCACATTTTTAATGCCAACTGCTTAATTCAGTTTCTCACAATAATTTATTTTTAAAAAAAAGAGTACATCGAACCACAAATTTTACTAATAATATTCAAGTATATAAACAGGTAGATAGTTTGGAAAGAAATGATTACTGCCCCGTACAAAATAATGATACTGTGGTGTGTGCCACTGGTGTCGACAGATATAAGTAGTATGCATCACCAATTGAAAGTGGAATGCCTGGCGGCAGGAAGTTAAGAAGATATAGGAGAAGAGAATGAGAACGGAGAATGATTGGTGTGGAAACAAAGGAACAACTAAATCTGAGACAATTGATTGACACTTTGCAAATGAAGTATTTGCTACATAACTCTCAGGTTTTACTAAGACATTCTGTAATTTTGCATTCAAATACATTCAATTTTCCCCACTTGTGTGTTCTCGTTCAACTACAATACTACTATTATAGCAGTGTGTTTCAATTTGTTCATTTACTCAATGCAAACATTAGGTTAGGTTTCTTCCCTCTTTTTCTCTCTTTCAATCTATCTATTTTGTCACGCGATAGTGAGTCACATATCTGAGACGATAAAAAAACACATGAAAGAAGAAGACAACCACACCAACTTTCATCTATTCATACGAGAATAACTTTTAAGACAAAAACTACAAACTAAACAAAATCAAAATATATTCAGGAGTAGTCATAAACAAAACGGAGAAAGTAATGTGTAAGATGAAATTTTATTGTGATGGAAAAAAAGGAAAAGAGGAATAATACAATTTTCTATGAGAAATATTCTCAAAGAAACTATATAAACCTACGGAGAGAGGCGATCTGCACTGAATGCACATATGTCAATAAGAGATTGATCAAATGCAGTCCTAAACATCAATGGGAAGATTCAAACAAACAATACAATATGTAGAGTAAGATTAATCTAATGAGGAAATATGTATGGATAATCGTTTTACAATTGAAAAACAAGGATTATTTTTAAAGAGATTAATTTCTAAATATTATGTTAAACAAATTAACGTGTACATTGAATACTAGTTAGCTGATGTCGAGAAGTAGAATTACTGGCAGTTTAAAAAGATGAAAATCTACTGAATTTCAACCTACTAATTGAATAGCATTAATTACGGAGTGATAGCTGGAATTTCCAATACTTTTGGTTTGATCACTAACATGATTAAAGTTTTATTGGAAAAGATAAAAACACTAGAAAAATAAATCTCTTGAACCGCAGCTCTAATTTAATTTCTCGAAATTCAACCATATTACAGAATTTCTTTCTTTACTGAAAAAGAAACTAAATAGTCAATTTACAGAAAAGTACGGCTATCTACTTCCTTCTTGTATGTAATCATCTGTTGATTTTTCTTCTGTTATTATCCAACGGGAGATTTAGAGAAATCATTAGTGTAAATGGTTACTCCATATTCCTCAATGAGAAATACCAATTTTCTTCTGAATATTGATTTTAATGGCTAAGTCACTAAGCATAGGAACCTATCTCCATAAATTATGTGGTAGATGAGAACAATTAAATAAAATTACTTAAAATAATAATGAACATAGGTAATCAATGTAAGTCAAAAAAGATACAAATATTCGAATGTTCAGTTCATTTTATCCTGAAATTATCCACAGGCTCATTATCTAAATTACCAACCGAATAATATATTATCGATCGAATTATGTATCATCATAGTGAAACATAAATTGAAATAAAAATTGACCGTTAACTAGCTCACTAACTAATTATTTAACTAGTTGTATGAAGGTTAGTGATACTATCTGGCTGTGCAAACCAAAACAGACAGCGCGGAATTCGCAAATACAACCCAATGGTTGAAAACGGAATATCACAACCAACAAACCAATGATCTACAGCATACAGAAATAAAATATGAAAACTTTCATTATGCAACAAGCTACGTAGCTAATGAAAATCAACATGAACTGGTAAGCAACTAAACCACTATGGTTTTAACGTAGAAACGACTTTGTCATTTATCCAATAAAGGCTAACAATCGTATCTAAGTACAAAAAACGTCTTTTATGTTATTTCCCACTGTGTCATCACATGTATTTATGTACGTACATATTTATATGTTTTCAATCAAACCATAGATTTAAACTTTGTAATGTTATTTACAATAATGGCTATAAGATCTATAAAGGATTATTGTTTTATTGTAAGACTGAGTGATGACTATACAATGTATCTTGCACATTCTTTGAAATGAAAAACTTTAATGTCATTATGATCAGTTAGATGGTAATCATAATATATCGTTGAATTAGTTAGTTGCGATCAAAAAATGGAATTCCGCATGAACAGACTAATCTTGACTTGATCAATGATCCTGATATGTCTCGTAGGTTGAACGCTTTATTCGGATCCTAGCTATTCGGATAACCCCAGGCTAGCACTACTCAGCGACTTGAAAGACCAGAGAGAAGACACGAGTATCAGAGAAGCACTTTACTTACAAGGTTCAATTATGTACAGAAAAATAGGGGTTTTATAGTAATTAAAAGACCTTGAGATCCCATAGTAACAGTATGTTAACAGCCAATCAGGACCTTGTTATTTTAGTAGCATCTTAGTAGCATAGCTTCTAACTAATCGCTGATTGGTTGGGCTATTTATGAGCCTCTCTAGAGTTTATTGTAAGCCAACCTAACAGATCCATGGGTAACATATTCACGTACAAGATAAACAAGATTTGAGTTTGATCAAGTGTGAAGTTACTGGTGTGTTGGATGAAATAATTATCTAAACAATTTCTTTGTTATTAATGGTTTTCTAGTTAATATCTACTACGGATGAAAAGTCAGTTCATGCAGTGATTGTAACTATCAAATTATTTGTGTTTTACGTTATAATGATCAATAAATAAAAGGATTTGAATACAATTTAAACCATAGATTCTAGTCTTCAAGTGTTGACTACCTTTACTACTCTATAATTAAACAATCTTACGTAACAGTGAAACATTCAAAGTAAACCTATAATTTTATGCACAGATAAAAAAACTGTCATCCTCATTATCTTTATTTTATTAGTGATATAAATGTAATATATCATTCAAACAACACCTAATTATATATATATATATATATATATATATATATATATATATATATATATAGGTAGCATTTTGACAATACGTATGTGTAATTTTGCTGAAAGCAGAAACACTGTTTTGCCACGAATTAATATCAGCTTTAGAATTACTGGAATCCAAAGTGTACTGGACAATAGTTGCGTTCTAAATGAGAAACTTCACAACAATGTTGACTTACAGTCACTCGGGAAACAATCCCAGAAACTGCAAGTTTTATTGAAAAATTCATGACTAAGCACTTTATTAAATAAAAACCAAAATAAGTAATGAAATTAGCGTATAATGTTTTATTAGATAGATCGGACTTGTAGCACATTCGAAACTTAGTTTTTCATAAGTTTTTAGTTTCAATTGTCAGATCGTCTTAATTTCACTCTTATGTCGTTGTCGATAGTCACTAATTGCTTCTGTTATTAAACATAAATTAATCACTTTATGTGCCTACTGAGTCATTGTCTTACTTTTGCTCTTAATCTTCACTCTTTCAGAGTCAGATGATACTTTGCACACTCCCTCAACATAAAACATACATATCTTAATATTAGACACCGTCCAATAAAAGGTTGAATACTACATGCATAATGTTTAGAAAAATGGTTTACATACGTCTTTAAGTAAAACTCACTAGTGAGTTTGTTTAAATTAGTTGTCAGACTAAATAAAATAAACAGCATCTGGTCAAAAAAAATTTAAAGACTGAACAATACGTAAGCTCAATTAACAAGTATAAAAACAAAAAGTGAATGCATACAAACATGTGTGCTTTTATTGTTTCAAAACACGCATAAACGTGTGCATTGACTGATATAGAAAGTGCTTTCTACCACTAAATGCATGCGGTTGAGACCTTCACTTTAAACCATGCTTCGGTATAATGATGTGACTAAGCGCTTGAAAGTGAAAAAACGAAGATGATACAATTCAGCTACACTAATGTGGTTAAAAAAATAATTCTACATACTCTTACGTTCATAGTTTATATCATGAACGGATCGAAAGCTAGATAACTAGTGGAAACTTGGAGGCACATACAAGAAAGTTGTTTCGTCCCAGTATAGGAATCATCAGAGGCAGTGAGCACCCACGACAGCAAAAATAATTAAACCTAGGACATTTAGTTTCACTAGCGAACACTTAAACTCTAGACATTCATTAGTGTTAACTTCTAGCTTCAACAAATCTATGGTATTGCGCGACCATATTTTATTGTCTTCAGTGGGTAACCTCCATACACCCGACACGGTTGAACTCCACTACTTACGGCTTCTCACTAGAAGTCCAAGAATTGCATCCTGAAGTTAGTCAGCAGTGAGATGATTATTATGAGTATACATTTTCTCAGAGATCATAATACTTTCATAGTTTCTTATTTGATAATCTTTCTATAAATATCGACTGATTACCACTAAACCGAAGAAATAAAATTTATCTAAAGATATTCATAACATTTATGAATTCCATCCATGCTTTAAATGATGTTACTTATTACTTTTAACGACATGGTAACTGATTTGTTAAAAATGAGACACTAAGAAGTGCATGGATAGAATGGTAGACTATGGACAGAGGATATTAAGCCAATGAAAATTTTCTATACCGCCGTATCATAAGTTGGAAATAACTTCGTTATTACCAGCCACTTACAGACACCAAAATATGTAACAATTCATCATAACCACTTTCTTAAAGTAGTACCAAGTGAAAAGTATATAGCACTTTTTTAGAGTTCCTAGATAAACGTCCATTCAACACATTTTTCGAATACGTAATTGAAAAACAAAACCACAACGCACTAATAAGATTTGAGCCTAAGTGTTTGAGATATATAACCGGCATCAGTAAGGGTGACTTCCAAGAGTTGTAGTCATACATGCAAAATGTCCAATTTACATCGTAATCCAAAGCTCTGAGTTTAAATAATAAGCTTGTTTTTACAGTACAATATTTGATGGAAATGAACTGTTGAGTAAGTAATGTCGGAAACAATAAGACAGAAATAAAATGGTTTAGAGACATAAAAGTCGGAAATTAATATGTTTATTGTACATAAGTGCGGCAGTCTGAGAGGATTTACATGTAAGGGAATTAATAATCTTTACTTTTTAAAATTTATAGTAGTCATGGTTGATATGGCCTGTAATATTAAAAAAAAACGATTCACTTGGTAAAGAATAAGGAAAAACAACCCTTTAGCATTTGACCTACTATTTCTATTTTACAAAACAGTGAAGTGGTAATATAAGACTCATTTTTAAGAAATCTAGTGTCCAAACTAAGTTCACAAGTCATTCATTCAGAATACTGAATTCTTATATAGAATGGATTAGCTATTCAGTGTTCATTGATTTTAATGGTCCTATATTGAAGTGTTCAATATTATGATGCATGATATTGCTACTGATAATTTATTTAGTTTTAATAGGTAAGAAGACCTGTCGATCATATAATCCGCAACTATCAAACTGTTTAGCATTTGATCTAGTTTTTAAAATCCATATGTCTTTAGGAATTAAAACATTTCAGTCTAAATATTATGCATAATTTCGTAATCTACAGCTTATGATGATGCAGTTGTGTATACAACAATATACTTATTGTGTGTAACATTCAGACCATTAAAAGCTTACCTGCCAGTCAACCACAATCAATCTATCTTTATTTACTGATGCAATGAATAAAGAAAAGCTGAACTGATATCCACCAATAAGAATTACAGTATGAGAAAGTAACATTTTTGATGTATGCAAACTATTTAGCTTCATATGTAAAAGAACAGTTCATTAACACATAGATGATAAATATTACATAAGTTATAATATACAAAATCATTGTAATACTAAACTACAAATAATGTCTATTTAATGGAGTTTTGTTCTCTGAGCTCCATCAAAATCATCCACCTGAGCTACAAATCTTCTCCACCAATGTCTATTTAACTAGGGTCAGTTCGTAGTGTCAAACCTCAACAATCCCTACAAACCTGATAGAGTAACTATTGATCACTTGCTCATAGATGATTGATTTCGAGAGGTAATTCTAGGGGTTCTACTGAGAAGCCATGACTAGTGGAATTCAACCATTTCGAGGGTGTGGCGGTTAGTTACTCATTAATGACAGTGAGAAATGGTTGTGTAATATCAAGAACTGATTGAAATTGAACATCTAAACTCTTGAATGTCATCTCAGTGGTTCAGAAGTTAAGCGCTTGGTAGGAGACCGAAGGTCCTGCATACGATCCACGGTGAGATTGTGGATGCACATTGTTGAAGTACTCCATGATAGGACAAAACATTCACTCAGTACTTCTTAATTTTCAATAATTATCTTACTGAAGTTAAACTGATGCAGATTTAATTAATTATTAAAATAAGTGAAACGAGAAATAATTATTCTCATTGTCAATCATTTTCTCAACATAATAATAATAGTGAAATAAATATAGATATGTTCAATGATCTGAAAGCCATTTATCATGATGAACATTAACATTTAATATGAATAAAGATTATATGGCTGTTTCAATTTCACATAAACTTAACTCTCAATAAAAAAGTGGTTTCGAATAAGTGATATATATATATATATATATATATATATATATCTGTAAATGCACATGACAACGAATATAAACGTGTATAGAAGCCGGAAAACGAGAACCAACAGTTTAAATTATACCCCGTACACCGAGTTAATTTTGAATCTATTATTGCATATCGATCTTATTATTATTACTAGCATTACTGGTATTATCGATATTATTAATAATAATTTATTCAATACGTAATTTTTAAAACAAATTAATAGCTTGAATATGAATGAATTTTGAACGAAACATGATCTCAATACATTCGCATTTCATTGAGTTGTTTGATATGCAGAATAATAAGGTAGATTGATTTGTATCAGGTTGTCTAGTTGTAGAACAGAAAAACAAAACTCATATTCCGTGATCCACACGATTAGTTTACCTCGACAAAAGAATTTAGCACTAAAACATTGTCTATGGTTCATTAAGAAGTAATTAAATTGGAACAAATTGAATTAAGAGTTCTAATATATCTTATGATATTCTAATAGCCAGTGCAATTTGAAGAAAATTAACTAAGTATTGATTACTGTGTTATATAAACTGATACAAAAAAATAACTCATCAAAAGACGATTCAAATGGTTTCTGATGGAACTAAAGCGTAGAGACGAGACGATCAGCTTTTAAGATAAGATATGTGGGAATTGAGCACGAAATTCATCCATCGATATGATTACACAGAGTTCTAACACTGCGCAGTAAGTTTGAACTTTGCGTTACAACAATACGGTATACTAATAGAAAGTATTTGGATATTATTGAATTCTACCACATAACGCATATGAGGCATTAGAACTAACACATATCAAAATTGGTCGGTTATCAAAAAAACGAGCCTAGAAAAGCCTTAATACTTTGGGTAATAACAACTCTGTTATTAGCTTTACCCAGGCCTAGTAACTCCTTTTGAGTCCGATAATGTTAGGATTGGACTTACAAAACACTCGCTGCTGGATGACTCAGTCTCTAATTTATTAACGAGTTCTACATCAAGATCAATAAGCAACGATAATATTAAAAGTAAATTAGATAATATATATAATCAATTAGGCGATGGGTTCTAAATTGTAGTCACCTTCTGGCTCATTACCAAAACATGGTGGTCTTAAGTAAGAACTAAAGATAACATCACCCCTAAAACTGGTATCGTCGAAAAATGTGATTTCTGCGGAACTTAAAAACACTATCAAAGTAAAATCTCTTACCGATTTTATCGCTAGCGATATGTTTACTGTTTCTCTCCCTCTCTGGACACAGGTACTTACCCTTACTGTTGGGAAGCCGCATATATCATAACACGTTACAAATCTGGAGATAAGACTGACATGAACAATTATCGGCCCATAAATATTACTCTCGTTATCTGTCGTGAGGTGTGGGTTACTTATATCCACACAAGTAGAATATTATGATGGTCAGGTATTGAATGCATTGAGTAGAAGATCGATAACGAAAGAACGGAAACGAAACGCAGTTGGTATGAAAATGTATGAACAATAATAATGATATTTTGTATGGGTAAGCCCTTTCTATATGCAGAAGATCTTATAGTAGTGTATTCATTTTCTCCTCATGAGTTGAACAATATGCAAAATTGCATTAGTATGGAGCTTAACAAGGTAGCGCAGTGGTGCTCGGAATGGAAGCTGGAGCTTAACACGGTCTAATGTGGGTGGATGTGCTTCGGTAGCACATAACTCAACGTAGATCTTACCATAAATGGTGAGGTGTTATCTAAGTTACATACAGTAGTAGACATAGGTACTCCTACGATCTGTTCTTTACAGAACAGGTCTTAAAAAAGACATCCAAGTCCCAACGTCTTATGGGTTACATACTTTTAAACCTCTATAACAACGAGTCACATATTTTGATGTACAAAGTATGTGTTCGACCAACCATAGAATACTGCACATTTATTCTTAGTAGTATGCACATAAAGGATGAATTAAGGTTGGAATCAGTACAGAGACGTTTTACATTTCGAATTCTTGGAACTGATTGTACCTTGAATTGTAAGTCCAGAGGTAATAAACTTGGACTCGACCCTTTATGGAAGAGGAGACTCAAACTAAGTCTAATCTTTTTCTTAAAAATACTTAATGAACTATCCTTTACATCCAGCCAAGTAATTCAATATCCAGGATCTTTTAATTACAACATCCGTAACTCCTTGTCGTTAATGAAACAAACCCATTCTAAATCATCTCTCTATGTAAACTAATTTACCAGTAAATTTTCTAGTTTCTGGAATAATCTACCACAATCTATGCGTAAGATAAAATCACTCCCATCCTTTGTTTGCTGCATTGATGCATACTGCTCCTCTGAAAATGCATTAAATGTTCTAGCATCTGAAAGTGAGACTATGGGAAATAAATGTTTAGCCATTTTTATCACTGAATCTACTAAATAAAATCACCTACCTACTGTTACTTTACATTAACACCGTCCCTGGCAACCCTAACTAATTTGAAAAATATCTAACTCAAATAGTAGATCAGAAAATAACCTGACATATGTATTATGGTAGACCTAACCAATTTATCGTAGTAATTATTGCCTTTTTGTTCCGTGCTCTCTGTTTCTGCTTTATTTTTTCTAGTTATAGATGGTTATAATAAATTCATTAAGGCGCAGGAAATGATCTTAAATGCACCGTTCATACATCAAAAGGATGTCCACTTAAAAAGAATCAAAAGTTCACGGCTGTTGTATTTCATTGCTTTAATACATATGAAAAATGTACTACCTAAACAATTTTTGAACTAGTAAACTTAAAACAATCTTATATCACATGTCTGTTCTCTACATTTAATATTACTATTTATATCAAGCTGATCATACCTGTAAACTGGCATGAATTCTGTAATTATTATCTTCATATTATATATAATTATAATTATTTTTATAGGTAATGTCAGTTCGTGGTGAAAACTATGACCCCAGTTTCTTCATTGAAATTTTAACTTTTATACCTAGAATCAAAATCTAGGTCTATTTCGGACCCGATAATTGGTCGTGATTCCACAAGGCCATCCAGAGCATCGAACAACGTTGTCCCGATACCTTATTTATACTTATTAAAATAAATGATCAATCCATTATATTTATTCAGAATAAACTGGGTCATCTGAGGAGATAGCTAATGAACTGATTGAAACATACATATTTATTGTTTCAGGCATCGATCAATTAAAACCAGTAAATCAGAAAAGAAAGATATGATTAGAGTAATAGCACACTATAAAGAAGTCGACAATGTTTCTTTTATGATGAAATAATATCTAATTGGTTATTCAAGAGTGTCATAAACAGGTAACCTAACCATAATCAAACGTAATTTTTTTATAAAAAAAAACTATTAGAAACATATTCAATGGAAAAAAACAACCAAAAATGACCATATATGATCAGTCGGAGTAGCAGAATAATGTAATTGACTTAGTATTACTAAATTAACAAACACGAGACACTCAGAAACTGAAGAAAAGTCAAGTTGAATAAGATAAGTGAGTACGTGTAAGACTTCATAATGTAGCATGAAATACACATAATTCAGTTGATAATCATGAAATGTATCTACAAAATATTCACTAATATATTAAATGCCATTTGATGGAACAACTCAAAATAAAATGAAGACATACAGTCACATCTCATTATTCTTCAGAAACCAACAGCCCCTATGACATTGTACAGACAACTTCAAAGATAGTAAGTTACGGTATCGTACATCGATCATTCGTGGAAAATGACATTCTTAAGCTAAATGTGCTAATTTTATTGAAATACCATATAGTCCATATAGATTATAGATAATTAGTTAGCATCTGTGAATCATATCATCTGGTTGGTGCTACTGATCACCAGATTATTGCAAGATGGGGAAAAATGTTCTTTTTGTGTACATAGACTAAGGTTGAGACGATAATGGCTGTTGATTCTGTGTAACGAAGTTAACTATTATTCTTTTTAACTACAACTTGAAAACCAATACCATGATTTATTTTGAATGATCTGTATCTATTAAAAATCCTCTTATGGTGTTATTTAGTATCTTGGAGTTATTCATTATCGAATGCTAAGGTATGTATTTTGAGATTATTTTAAGTAATATCCTCTCCACTGTTCCGACGTACGAATTTCTACATTTACGGGTAAATAGGTAATTATGACTGGACGACGCTTATTACTGAGTTGGGTTCATTAAGGTTTTTCTTTCGTAAGTAAAAATTAAATTAGTTGAGGGAAAGGTTCGTGTAACGTCAGCCCTTAAATGACGCCTATACTGAACACTAAGGTCATAAATTCTGAATTAGAGTTTAATGAACAAACTCTTTTATGGAACAGTGGCCTTTTGTAGCATCGTATCTGTTGACTGAAAGGGTCTAATTATAAACTTTATGGGATAACCACTTTCGACTAAGGCCCTCTGAATAATTTCCATCTCGCCATCGAGTGAATCTTTAGAATATAGTCTGTTAATTTTGAAGAACAACATTTAAACAAGACTTCTATATAAGATTGATCGAAAGCTGTTGAAATGAAAGCACTAGACTATTTATGAAGTTTTATGGTTAATAGGATGTGAACCGAAACAGATTTGTCTCTTAGTATCCCTAAGTCCCAGAAATTTATTCTGTTTTATATTTTGGGCCCGTATATAAAATTGGAATTCCATGGAGTCGAATAGAAAAAATATACAAGCGATCAGCATCGTCTCTGTTATTAAATGATGTATTATCATCAGCATAACTCAAATATACCGACGTTTGTGCTATCACATCTATAAGTTTGGTATTTCCTAGTTAAGCTAGAAAAATATTAGTAAATATAGGGTCTGTTTGGATGACCCATGGAGAAAACCTGTCTGTCAAAACTACTTCTCATTAAAGTTAAAAAGAATAACCGCAGTAATTTTTTAGTCTCTTCTTCGGAAAGTCGATCATGTCAGGGTGACTGTTTATAATATTAATAGTCTTGTCTAGGAGAATAATAGTGAAGGATCCACAAGGAAAAATGAACTATGTACTTTTTGAATAATATGATCTCATCTATCCCCTAATTGTAACGTTAGAACTTCTTCAAACTATGAACAGCTGATTCTCTCTACATAGGCATGATCAACTGAGTAAGATTTCAAGTGAGCTTATATTGTAGTGATGCGATTATCGTTAAGATGGGTCTTAAAAATTTTTTCTGTTACGGGATCGTGATAACTTTGTCGCTGACTGACACCTATTATATTATTTGTACTTCAATAAACTGTAAGTATAAATAAATGAACAAATTGTGCGAAGAACTAATAACATAATTAATTTCAAGTTTGGGCTTATAGAAATTGTTGAATTTTATTGAAATCATGAACCGATCAATGTAACACCACCATTGAAAACCTGGAAGCACTGGACGGCCATTTTGTTTTAGTATAGGACTCCTCAGCAGTGCGAAACCACGATCCCACACGCGGGATTCCATCCCAGGACCTTCGATCTCGCACGAACACTTATACTCTAAACAATCAGGCCGAGAGCCATTGGTGTTAATATTTAACATCAATCAATCCACGATGTTGAGCGACCATCCTCCATCGTCTTATAATTAATAATAATGATAATAAATACATGAAAAAGGAAGAAAACCAAAGTAATACATATAAACAAGACCAACATAAAAAGAGCAAGATAAATCCTCAACTTTTAAAGTTACACATACACATATGGAAAGAAAAAAAGATAAATATCAAAATCAAGATAGACTATATAATGAAGAACATCTCACTGATCTATAAAACAGAAAAGAATATTCATAAACGATTATCAAACAAAGGACACAACGTTAAGTAACACAAAACTCACCATTATCATATTGTGTAAATAAACGATTTAAAAGAGGTTGGAAAATTTTCTTTGGATCATTCGGTTGTTTAATGATTGCGCATACATGTACAACAACTGAATTTCATTTTTATTGTTTTAAAGAGAAAAATACGGTGAAAAGAACGGTGAGCAAATGATTGTAACGAGGAGAAAACGGAGTAAAAAACGACAACAGTAACCATAATATAATAATACAGTGTGTGTGTTTTTTAGCCAAATATAATTGCATTTATCATCTACCTAAAACAACTTACAATTTACGGTGTTTTATTCATGAAAACTAAAATTACTTACTTAGTTTCTAATTTAAATTTTATTAGATAATTCATTTACTTGAGTAGTTTAGTTTATTCAGAATAATTAATATGAAATAAAAAAAACAGCGAGAAGGCAAATTAGGATAGTTCTACTATGAGCTAGTTAAAGGTAGTCCGACAGGAAACGTGGGATCTGAATTGCATGTTGGTTAACAAACACGAGGATGGGAAGGCATAAATTCCTTGTCTTCTTTTAGAATTCGGGTCCCAAAATCTCTTTATACTTATTTTCTTTTTCGACACCTAATCTTTTTAAACTAAAGCTGATACTATTACTACTTCTAATAATCTAAGATTTGTCTTGAAATAATTCTATCTCGCTGTATTGATGTTGTATAGGAACGCGAACCGATGTGCATATGTTTTAGGTCCTACTTTGCATGTAATGCTGATGAGAATCTCGCATGTTTACACATGTTCTTGAGTTGATATTGTTCTCGAAAAAGAGAACTCTTCAAATGTTGGACATACTCAAAATTTATCGGTCCAAGTTCATAAACATTATATCCCGAAAAAGGAATTAATAAGATGAAAAAAAAGTTGAAATGTCATGAAAACGACCGAAGTGGAAAAGTAAACACAAAAGAAAATCGGATTTAGCAATATTCAATAAAATCTCAGAAGTTGGGAGTAATGACAAGACTTAGAGTTTGGAGAAAAATAAAGAACGTGTAGTTTGAAATGAGGTTTCAGTAAATCTATGACAGTGTTTCGAACACTGGAATCGTTAACCGTGGTGACAATTGGGGAGGAAGTCCGAAGAGGAAGTATAGAAATGAAAGTTGAGGTATAAGGAATGATAGGAACTGAAGAGGGTGATTGAGTGCTGTGAGAGGCATGAGGAAGGTTATCACTTCCCGGTTGCCCACACTGTAGAAGAGTTTTCTAGAAGTACCTAAAAAGGAAATTGGATTGGAAATGGTTTTAGTGACCGAGTAGCGTGACCACAGTGCCTAAAAGACAACCGTTTGAGGTCGGTCACACATGACCTTTTTGTGAGTAGTTTTCGTGTTAGTTCAGTACTTGTTGGGTCCTTACCGCCGGAGACGGGAATCCGTGGGATGAGGCGAAGTGGGCATTTCTAAGGTCGACCTTTACTAACCACACTCTTCCTTTGTGGGAAGTCAGAATCGCTGTTATGCTGGCCGTTTGAGGGGAACACCTTATTGCCGTCAAACCTCTGTACAGTCAGCAGTACGACTTCGCCCACCTTAAACTTTGTTACTTTTAGTCTCACCGCTCTTCAACCAACCTATCTGGTATTGTACGACCTTGAGAAACAAATGTTCCAGCCAGAATAGCTCGATTGATTCAGTACGATATCAAGCCCGATCACCATGTCAAAGTATCAGCAACGGTCGGGAGATATATCTCAACATCAACTCATGTTTTCACACTTCAAATAGCCCCGAACCAACAGTCAACCACTTGATTAATTGATACTTTTTTGGTCTGGGAGGAAATGTTACAAAGTGGGAAAATCTAAGTGATTGCGTCGGGTACCATCTAAGTGGAGCTGATTAAACTTCTGAAATAATGCGGAGTAGTCGGATGAACTTGCAACTACAGCGACTTAGTCATATATTCAATGGAAAGACAATTTCAAAGTTAGATATTCGATGAAATGTAACTGAAACTTCTTTCTACATTTAGTTGATCTAGATAGGCATAATACGAAAATAATCACATGAATAAACACTAATGAAATTCAAATGTTTATTGTCTTGGTCACATACAATGAGCGCAAAACAAAACAAAGTTGTATACGAATGGAATGTATTGACTTTATTATATTTCGTTGAAATCATAAACCGATCTAAATTTAAATTTGGCAAAGATTTCTTCAGAACATTGGCATGTATTATAAGGTCATAAAAAACAACTTGATATTTATTGTTTACAGTTATTCCAAACTATTTTTCGAAAAAAAATATATATGGTACTTAAATGCACTCAAGGTCAAATTGTTACGAATTATATCGAGTAACAAACAATCATGGCTAGTTTCATAGTAAACTCGTTAATTTTTTATTCCTAAGATCTTTATTAAGAAATTCGCTAAAGAGCTATTGAGATGCAGTTTTAAGCCAACGATATAGAGAAATCATGCGTGGAAATCATTATCTGTGTTGGGATTGTTATCATCACCAGTAAATGACTACTAATAAAGTGGTTTGTTTGACAGTTTACTATAAACAATCAGTCATCATCAACGCAGAGCCTGACACATACACGTTGACCAAAAATGCTATAGAATATCAATACGATGGGATGGAATTAGAAAGAAGTATATTAAAAGATAGTAGAATAATTTAGTAGTAATAAAAATGACACAAACTAAGCATATAGAATGTGGTTCGCAAATAAGAAAGTTGTCTACGAAAGAATACGAGAATTTAAGGTAGATAGAAAGATAGGGTGTGAATATATTCGTGCCATTATGAACGATTCTAAGCCATATCACCCAAAGACACTAGACACTAATCATCGTTATTACGTGGACTCTAACCAGGTAATCTGAATCTACCTACATGACTCTGACCAACAGCCATGGACTTTGTAGGCTGATAGCATGTCTTGATTTGTTCTGCCCTAGCATCATTACATCAAGATACAATGTACATCTACGCTAATCACTGATTTGTTCAAAAACTATGTATAATCATGGTGAAACAGAAAAACCTTTATAGATTGATAAAAGAACTTTTTGATTAATTTTGATAGTAAGACTAATTAGATAGTAAATTTAAAAAAATCGACATCTAATTAATTAACATTTTATTTGGTAGTAAAAGAGGAGTAGATTTTCTTATTTTAAACGTTCATTAACTGCATGCATTCAAAAAGCATTCATTCATAATTTATAGTGGGACCAATGTTTATTGGTTCACTATTTCTTTATATTAAATCAAATAATTAATTACAACAATACAAAACAGATACATCAATAGTTCATTTGAAAAAGCAAACACGTTAAATATGATGTGGTATACAAATGAACTACTCATTAGTAACCCTACAATGCATGATATAAATTACAATCGGTTGTAGCGGTTACATTTCAAACTAACAACATATTATAAACATATTGTTAACACGTAAAAGAAAGGCTATATTTGTTATTTATTATTGATGTTCCTGGGAGAGAAAAGATTAACAGTGACAAAAATTATTTAACATGACGGAATCATGTGATTGTGCCGTTTTTTTTTGCGAATGAATACTTAACATTGATGAATGGATAAGTGTTAATTAAATTAATAGAGGTATAATATGTATCCGGCATGATTACTATAAGACGGGTTATGTGAACAGATTAAAGCACAGCAATTGTGTTTCAGGTTTAAATCCTCTCGATCTACTTTCATCCAGATGGTCTTGCATAAACAGCTATTTAGTAATCTCACACTGGAAATGATTATTTCTGTAATACTGGTTGAACTGTACGAACGTTTCCAATTCATGATGTCATTTGCCTTGCCATTCACAATTCTAGATTTAACCATAGTCACAATTCCATTCACACCAGGCACACAGAAACAGTTACTGCTCGTTTCGTTGTATATGGTATATTAAACAGCTCAACATTATCATAACTATGATATTTTAAAAGAAATGAATTGCATTACTTTTGTTATAAGATGAAAGAGCCAGTAAACTAATCAAGTTGGACTGGAAATATATACGCTTCATTGAAGGTGAGAGCTTAAATCAATGTAGGTAATACCTTCTTGCTCTCTTGACTTTACAATATATATATTGGGTAGAGAAAAACAAACATAATAAAACATCCAAACTAAAAGACCAGGCTACTCATCAATTTATTTCAGTAAATGAATTTAATTCTCCAGTTAAACAAAGTTGAGTCACCCTACGCATATTTGGTGGAAGTAAAGCTATACACACATCTGTTTAAATGAAAAGAAAGATGGTACAACCAATCCTATTCACATATAAACTAAGACATACATATCCCACATATAAAACATTGAAGTATTCGTATATATTCAACTAGATTTTTTCGAAAGGTTTAGAAATTATTCGTGAGTAATCAAAAGTCTGGTGATTAGGTCAACTCCCATAACTTTTGAAACAAAAAAAATATACCAATGCACCTGAAAGATTATTAGGATGACACTAAGGTTAACCTACCAAATATCAGTCGATCAGGATCTAGCATTTATATATGAAGTGAATGGAACGCAGTTTTAGAACTCTGGCATTTAAACTTAATCATCCTAAACTTCAACCTAAGGTTGAACATTTAAACCTAAACATGCTAACTCTAACACTCAGAAAAAACATAATCTCTGGACTCCAAGGCATCTCCATGTGTCATTTTCTGACTACAGCTATATAAGATGCTTTTTTCAATAGTCTAACATCTTGTAGACAATCTACGGTTCAATCACCATCAGAATTAATCAAAAGCATAACACCCGGTAGCAGCCAATCTGTAAATCCGTCTTAAATTCAACAATTGCTATGTTTATTCTGATTGCCGGTCACATTTGTTTTAAGAAAGTACAATTTAATTCTGCCATATTTTGCTGCAGACATATCTAAGAAGAGAAAATTTATCATAACATAAAAAGATACCACATTATCGTCTAATATCTCGTAATTTATAAGAAAAGAAAATTCAAAAAGAAGTCAGTCATTAACCACCCCTCTTTTCATTCTTCAACTATTTTACTCCTCATTATGCATTGCTATCGTTCAAACGATTCCTTGGATATTTTGCTAGAAGCAAATTTATGCATTATAATATCAGAACATTCATCGAAAAAAACTAAGCCTGATATGCCTAACGAGATATTGTTTTTCTTAATTTCATCTTCTTAAATAACAGACTACGTTGTATATTCATTGATATATTTCGTTTGTAATCAAATTTCGGATTTTATGTAGTTTCCTAATCTCCCAATACTGACTTTTAATGCTAACACCAATAAATTATGTAGTTTGGATAAAATTTTACATTCATTGCAATAATGGTTTATAAATAGGAACTCGTCACATAGTAGGTATGTCAATGGCTTAATGGTTTAAACACCCATCTTCTCTAACCAACAGGCATGAGTTTCAAAGCTTGCTCTACCTAATTCTTTTCTTGTGTAAATAAATGGTATCGTTAGACTTCACACAAACAATGGGATACATACCTAAGTTCATAAATATGTACTTG